>NC_090743.1:18744123-18774123 GCF_036898095.1 Palaemon carinicauda
ACGGTAAATTTTCAGGTCTTTTGTGTCTCCCTTTTTGTGAATTAGTATAATGAGGAAGTTTTTCCAAGCTGTGGGTACAGAGCATTCCTGCCAACATTTTGTATAAAGTTCAGCGAGCTTTGCTACTATGAAATCTCCATCTATTAACAAATCAATTGTTAGGCCATCATCTGCTGTTTTGCCTCTTTTCACGCCCTTTGATGCTTTCTTTACTCTCTACTGTTACCGGCTCAGGTGTTTCATTGTTTCTGTTGGCACAGTTATTTTTTATTTATATCACCATTGTATCGGTTTATATAGAAATCCTCTGCAATTTTCATTACACCATCTCTTTTGTTGATGATATTTCCATTTTCATCCTTTCATTCATTTCGTCAATTTGATGCTTCTTTCTTCAGTGTTTCCTCAATTTTTAACTGATTGTGTTTACGAATTTTTGGGTTTGTAGTTTGTTTATTGTTTTGGGCAGTTATGATCATTCTATTTCATCTTTGGTTTCTATTTATTTCCAATCTTTTCTTTATTGGATTTTTGGTCTTCGATAGTTTTCTTTGATTTTGTTTAGGAACATATTCACCTTTCTCTTGTGCTGATTCCAATACAAATTTTGTTAAATTACTTTCCATTTGTTCTTTACTTGCTTCCATTACGTCATGTAACTAGGAATACCTATTTTGAATTGCTAAACCAAATTCAAGAGATTTTTCTCTTATTACTGGAGTGTTTATTTTATTTCTTGAAATTAGTTTTTGGCTTTCCTTTATTTTATATCTAAACTAGTTTGGCTTCTCGCCATTTTTTCGTCACTTATTCAAAACTGTTACATCTTTAACTAAATTAACCTTTTTGTTTCTCCATTTGGGCTTCTTGATGTCATGTCCATTTTTTATGTTCGGCTTTATAGAAAAAGTTGTTTATGATTTTAAAATTGCTTCTTTCAGCTAATTCTACAAGGATATTTTTTTTCATTTCTTTTGCCTACTCCAAATTTAGCTACTGTATACATGTGTATATATGTATGTTAATGGGTACCTGCTTATTTGTAAGTATGTATTTTGTCTTGAATTAAAAGATTTTGTGCATGGAAACAAAGACACACAAACATACATATATATATATATATATATATATATATATATATATATATATATATATATATATATATATATATATATATATATATATATATATATACAGTAGCCTCTATTTATGTACTTGTATTTGTGTGCAGGCGCATTTGTGATGCTTTTCGTGCAACAGTGTATTAATAGAAAAAAAATAATCTCCGATGGACATAAGAAAAGAAATGTAAATTCCCTTTTCAGCTGAATAAACTCTCAGAACGACGCGTTGCAACATTATTGTCATTTGCGACAGATTCACTGCCTAATTTTCGTGCAATCACGCTGCTTTCGCTCATTGCAAAGACAAGTAGGCAATTCCGCCTTTTCCTTTCATCATCCAATATCTGCTTCCGATAAAATGTTTCCCAAAGTCTCTCGGAAGGCTGTTTCCGATGCATAAACAGAAGAAGCATTTTTTAAAGTCACTCATTAATGTTCGATAAACATTCTCGTTTTCTGTTGTTTTGCTCTTTTTAAGTGTCAAGTGGTAGGCCGTCCGAAAACTAATTTGCAATTGATTCCAGTCATGATCATGTTCCTGTTTCAGGGAGGAATTCATTTTTGAGGCTCTGACGTTTTTTTTTATGTATCCAGAGCGCTAAGATAGACAATTGCATCGTCTGGAAAACTAAAAATAAAAACTTTCTGGCAGAACATTAAAAGTGGCTTCATCGCCGACTTGATTATCGATGTTTTGACAAGAGAATAATTTCCTTTTATTGCTTTCGTCATCGAATTATTTGCAGGTGCTGTCTTAAAAGACCACGATATTCACTTTAGTAGCCATATTTAGTTGGCTTAGGTTAGATTGCTTATTTCTAAAGAACATGTAATAATCACACGCACACACTCGTAAACTCTCTCTCTCTCTCTCTCTCTCTCTCTCTCTCTCTCTCTCTCTCTCTCTCTCTCTCTCTCTCTCCCTCTTTTGTTATAAGTTATGTAATTTGACCAGTATATAGCCTACATAGTATTTTATTATATATATATATATATATATATATATATATATATATATATATATATATATATATATATATATATATATAATATATATATGTATATATATATATATATATATATATATATATATATATATATATATATATATATATATACACAAATCTATATATGAATGCATATATATGTATGTGCATATAAGTTTGTGTTTGTATGCTTGTCGGAATCTTGTGCGTGCACGAAGACTATATATATATATATATATATATATATATATATATATATATATATATATAATATATATATAATATATATTTATGTATATATACACATATATATAGACATGTGTATATATATATATGAAATATATATACTGTATATACACACACACACCTTGATTTAGTCACCCATCTTCCAGGGATATTTGTATCCGTTAATTGAACCGCTATAGAATTTTAAATATTTAGAGACTTTATATCCATAAATTTACTTAATACGAATACCATGCATGCATAAATAAATATATATTACATACATATATATACATATATATATATATATATTATATATACAGTATATATATATATATTATATACAGTATATATATATATATATATTATATTATATACAGTATATATATACATATATATATATATATATATATATATATATATATATATATATATATATATATTTATATATGTGTGTGTACGAATACCATGCATACATACATAAATATATATATATATATATATATATATATATATATATGTATATATATATATATACACATATATATATATGTATATATATATATATATATATATATATATATATATACACATATATATATATATATATGTATGTGTGTGTGTATGTGTGTTTTAGAACTCTTTTGTTAAGAAGAATTAGCTCACCAATGAGAAGAGCCTTAGGTGTAGCCCGGTCAAACATGTGAAACAGCCGACAAAACAAACCAGTTGCGGAAACATGTGGGTTTTGACCTTGTTAACAGCTCTCGTCTTGCTCTCTTGGCCAAAGCTTTGGCTGATGATGGTTATGATGATTTCTCATGAGAAAAGAGTTCAAAGATATGGAAGGACAAAGTGATATTTATTTCATTATTGTTGCTCCTCTTAAATATTTTATTTTTTCTTGGTCCCTTTCCTCACTGAGCTATTTTCCCTGTTGGAGCCCCTGTGCTTATAGCATCCTGCTTTTCCAACTAGGGTTGTAGCTTAGCAACTAATAATAATAATAATAATAATAATAATGCCGTTTGCTTTCGTCTGTGAATAAAGTTCATCCGCTTTCTTTTTGTTTCGTCCATAGTCACATTAATAGTTTGGTATTAAAATCGATGAAGTTTTTGTTCTGTTGATTCTATCATTTATTTCCCGGATTGCTCGATTTTGCAACGTTTAAACGGTGGATCTTTGTATTTTTAATGTATATTAAGTAATGAAAAGAACAAATATCCAAAAAGAACTACATGTAACCTTATATTGATGGAGTATTAAATATTCCTGAATAAGTTTGAAATACGAGAAGTATTTCATTTAATGCAGAGGTTTTGATTAGTTAAATATGTTGCTATCTATCACTTCAGATATATTCTTAATCCTTATCATAAGGTTTAATGGTACTTGATCAGATTTGAGTAAATATCACTGTGAAAAAACTTACGAAATCGAATTAAATATTATCCTTTTGACTAAGATGACTTAAGCTTTACTTTGATTTTGACTTAACCAGTAAGGGAGTAATCTTCTTAACAGGAACACGAAATGGGTATAAAAGAATGATTTCGCTCTTATTACTTCTAATTGATAGTTATTGATTTACGCTCCCATCTGATTATGGGATTTTCTATTTTCTTTTATCACGATAATCTGAATGTTTCAACTTACCCTCATTAATCTAGATTTTTTTTTAACTCTCAGTACTGTATCTTCAGCTCCTAGTTACTACTACTAGTAATGATATGTATGATGCTAATAATGATAGAAAACAAAACATCAAAGAAAACAACCGATGATATTGGAGATCGGGTAACGACATCAGCTTTGACCTATTTCATTTTCTGTAATATACCCTGCTCTATATTTCGAAACTTGTGCTTAATCTCCCTTCTAAGGAATCGCCCTATTCCTTCTCTCTTGCCATAAGTGGGTGCGTCGGAAGTCTTTCTTGCTAGGGAGTCTCTTCCCCAAGCCTGCTTAGCAACAAGAGAATTCGCAATAATATTCCAGTCAGCGTCAATCTTGATTCGATTCGTTTTTCAATTTCCTTGATATGTGGTGAGAGGCTTCAAAGGAACTTTCATCAATAACAGGGGCCAGTAAGGGTGTCTGGAAGACAGACAGACAGACAGACATATAGATAAGAAAGAGGTAAAATGGGAAGGTGGGTTGTCTCTTATATCAGTTAAACTAAGATTTTAGTTATTTATGATTGAATGTTACCGAGAGAGAGAGAGAGAGAGAGAGAGAGAGAGAGAGAGAGGAGAGAGAGAGAGAGAGAGAGAGAGAGAGAGAGAGAGAGAATCAATTAGATTCAGCTTCATGAGTATTTTTATGTATGCGACGTCACTTGCTCATTTTTACCAAGGTCAACCCTCTGAGAAGGTGATCGAATGGGCAGAGTAGAAATGAAATCCTTACGTCGGACTTTGTGATGATACGTTGTATAATTGCTTTGGATGATGATGATTATGATGATTGCTCATGAGAAAGAGTTCAAAGATGTGGAAGGACAATAGTAGCGATAGGTGAAACTTAAAGGGGGAAATGAGTGCAAGACAAAAATTTGCGACACCCAAACAAAACACTTTATTATTTATTTTTATAGGCGGGTTATTTTAACATAGCTACAGATTCAAGGATTTGAATGCAAAAGCAGATATATCAATAATTAAATGACAAGAAAATTTCCCTGAATAAATCCATTAAATTTTGAGTTCATTATTTGATATGTTTATGAGAGAGATCAGAGATAAAGAGAAAAATAGTTATAAAGTAGTCTTTAAGATAAAAATATAATTCATATTTTCATTTTTTACAAGAAGAAAAATTCTTTATCTGTCTCCCTTTTTTTAGGCTGACTTGAATACTTTTCTCATAGATAACTACATCATTGTTAAAAAAATATTTAAACTAATTAAATATCAGTGAAAAACTTGTACGATGTTTGAAAATGAAAAAAATAAATCAACCTTGATCAAGGGAGCAGAAACGATCAGCTCTGACTAAAACATCATGAAAATTTGCATCGTAAATTATCTAATCTTCCCCAGACTTCAAATGCTGAGAATTTTGCTTTGGTGTATAGTGCTGTTCTGGACGTTTTCTTCTTAGGCAATTCTCCCTAGATTCAGCTGTTAAAGTATGATTGTTACCATGGCAGTTTATGTTGTGTTATTCTCTGGAGTCAGGCCTTTTAGATACATATACATATAGAATGAAATTAACGTGTGCTATTGATAAAATTATCAGAAAACAGTCAATGGTTACAGTGATTTTTAGCATTCTGGAAGTATTGTAAACATTGTAGAGGCTGTTTGAGAAATTATCCGGCAGCGATTTTAGCCTTTTGAACGCCATCTATATGTTGTAAAGGCTACAGACTTAAGTGCAAGTGGGGAATCAGCCCGTGATTTTATCCTTCTGGAAGCGTTGTAAACGTTGTAGAGGTCGTACAATAATGGTGTAGAGTGGACTATTTTGATTTCAAGTTCCAAAGCAGAATTCAGCAGGAATATGTATGGCAGAGTCGGAATCAATTGTATCACTCTTTCATAGCCCAATGAGTATATTAGTCGACCGTCACTGTAATTTCGACTCTGCAAAGGTTCGAATCCATACTCCACCTGAAATCCTTATCATTAAATAAATTTCCTCCTGAGTGAATTCGATATAAAGTGGTCTTTGTGGATTATTTGATCATATATATATACATATACATATATATTTATATATATATATATATATATATATATATATATATATATATATATATATATATATATATATGTTGCATGTTGTTTGTTTGGATGTGTGTCTGTGCCCTGTCTTTGTTTTTTGCTATGGTTCTTGATCCCTTTTATCTAACCAAGGCTTCACAAAAATTGTACAATGCCAAGAAACCCCTACGAGTCCTTTCATAAGTATGAATATCTACAAGAAAAGCATTTCTCCAATGTTTGCATATTTTTGTATTTTCTAAAAGATAAATAAATTGGAAAGCTTCTTTCTTATGAAAGTATACAAGATTGTTTTCAAAGAGAAAGATGAATTCTAGTGGGACTTGTTAATTAGGGTTCATTGTTTGTTTGAAAATTTCATAATGGAAATGAATTGAATATTAAATAAAATTTCACTCTCTTACAGCTGTTGGTAGATTTTGGATAAATATTCAGGGTGATAGACAATATATTTTGAAAATTAACCATTAGAAATATTGATTTCATTTACGCACATGAATACAAAAGCATAATAAATCATAATTTGGTTAAAAAAATGGGAGTATGTAATATGAAGTCTTCATTTCAAATCAGGGAACTCAAACCTAAATATTACGGAAAAGAGTGATTTATAAATAACAAAAGAAAAGTGAAGTGATCTACCCAAAGGGATCTTAAGGTCCCTTTATGCGATAGCTGAGGCCGGAATCGATGCCTGGTGCAATATTTGGGGTCAATTCAGATTTGGGAATTTCCATAACAGAAGTTGGATGACCTCTTAATCTTCCTTTTCAAGGGCCTTATCGTAGACATATATGAGGGGTGTTTATATAAAGCACTACACACACACACACACACACACACACACACACACACACACATATATATATATATATATATATATATATATATATATATATTTATTTATTGTGTATCCCTTTTAAGACATTCACCGAAACAATAATAGTGACAGATGATATAACACAAATCAGTATATCAGTATCCCATTCTTCCAGTAATCAGTGAATCAGTGTCCCATTTTTTTTGGTAATTACTGAATCTTGGATGAACTGTTGCTCTGTAAAAACCTCTAGAACATCAGTCAGTCTCTTCATAGATTATGCATTGAGCCGAACCCACCTCCCCACTCATAAACATATTACAACAGACCTCTCTCTCTCTCTCTCTCTCTCTCCTCCTCTCTCTCTCTCTCCTCTCTCTCTCTCTCTCTCTCTCTCTCCTGTCTGAACTAATTTTTATTTATCCCGGAAATCATTACCTAAAAATCACAATAGAGCATTTATTATTCATTCACTGCGGTACTTCTTCAGAATAAGAGGATATTCTCTTTCATCAAAGCTTCCACTACATTGATTTCAACTCAGATATAGGGTCATTATCGTAAACTTCATGAGTAATGAACTTTCATAACTTAGGGAAAAGTAGAATTGAGATCATGAATGAAGAAAAGATTTGGTTAAAGATGAGGAAAGAAGGGGAACTGATAGAAATGTAGTTTGCGTGTATTTGTATATATATATATATATATATATATATATATATATATATATATATATATATATATATATATTATATATATATAATGGTGTGTGTTTGTGTCTGTGTATGTGTTTCTTTATGTATATCAGATCTTTCGTATCTAAAGGGTCCCTGTTGCTTGTCTTTTGTCTCCCTCTCATTTTTCAGTATTACACTATTTCAGAATTTATTTAGAGAGAGAGTGAGTTACAAGGAGGAACAAGGATTTGGATGTTTCAAGGACTTTTTAGTCTATCCGGGAGACTCCATTTGCCCTTGGCTATAGTGATTCACTTTAAACATTTAGAGATTTTTATGGTCTTGTCTAACTTATTCTTGAACTCGTTTACCATGTTGCTGTTTACTACATCCGCTGGAAGTCTGTTTCACGTATTTGTTATTTTTATGCAAAGAAACCATATTGAGTAGTGTTGTATCTTTTCAATTCCAGTTTGTATCCGTTACCTCTTGACTGATTTGTGCTTAGCGTGAATAGATTGTTGTAATCTACATTTGTTATTCCTTTAAGAATTTTGATTGCCTCTAGTAACTGCCCCCTCAGTCGTCGAGTTTGTAGATCAAATAAATTTAAACGTTCCATCCTCCATCTATATCCAAGTTATCTTAGTGTTGGAGCTAGTTTGGTGGACCTAGCTTGCACTGCTTCCAGTCTATCTATTTCCTTCTAAATTCTTGGAGCCTAGAATTGGAATCCGAATTCTAGATGGGGTCTTCGTGATGTGTACAGCTGTAGTACAGTGTCTCAGTTTCTGTATTTGAATTGTCCCTTTATGTAACCTATTAATTTTTGTGCTTTCTTTTCATCTTTTATGCTCTGATGAACTTCCAATCTTTGCTAATATTAACGCTGAGCTCTTCCTCCTGGTCCACACTATTTCATTACCCAGCAGTGAGTAATCTGTTTGCTGGTTTATAAAACCTACGTGCATGAATTAGCATTTTATCACAGTTGAAAGGCATTTGCCATTTTCTTGACCATTCTCCTAACTTAATTAAATCATTTCTCAAGGCTTCTAGATCTGAGTTCGCAGCATTTATGCTTAGTTTAGTATCGTCGGCAAATTTGGCTATTCTACTAGTTAATCCTAAATCTATGTCGTTAATGTAAGTCAGAAATAGTAATGGGCCAAAGACGGATTTTTGACGTCCTCCGCTTGTAACAGCTGCCCACTCTGAGGCTTCTCTATTGATTACAACCCTGTTTTCTGTTTGTTAGCCAATCTCTCTCTCTCTCTCTCTCTCTCTCCTCTCTCTCTCTCTCTCTCTCTCTCTCTCTCAGCTGGCTCGTCAATGATGCCTAGTGCTCTAATTTTATCCATTAATTTTTGTTTATTAGGGATTTTGTCAAAAGCCTTTTGAAAGTCTAGGTATATGATGTCTATTGCCCTGCTTTTGTCATAGATGCTAAACATGGGGAAAAATTACAATAGATTTGTCACACAGGATCTATTCTGTCTTAAGACCATCTTGTCTATCTATCAGTAGATGCTTTTTTTCTATATGTTCTACTATTGAATCTACGATAATTTATTCAAACTTTTTGCAAGACACTAAAGTTAGACACACGGGTCTGTAGTTATCAGGTTCTACTTTTGGTTCCTTCTTGTAGATTGGAGGAACATTGCTTAGTTTCTATTCTCGTGGTGGCTTTCTTTCGTTGGCTGTCTTTCGGACCATTTTGTAAAAGTAAGGGCTTATCTTTTCTTCTAGTGCTATAATCTCTCTTGGATGAATATCATCTGGACCTGGTGCTTAAGACTTACTGAGTCCTTTTATTTTATTTTTGACATCTTCCAATATAAAGGGGAGTCCGTTTAATGGGTGTGGCCCTTCATATTTGATAGCTGGTTTGGGGAGGGTCGTTGATTCTTCCTTGGGCGGTGGGTACAACTGGCCGTACTACCAGCAAGGGGGGGGGGGGTATACGGGCAAAATTTGTGTGAAATCGTGGGTGTGACGCAAGGGGCACGCAACTGTCTTTGACCTCGTAGACCGCCGTATACCAGCCGCAGAATCTTCACTCGCTGCACTAAAATGTTCTGCGGCAGTCAAGAAAATTTGTAGTCGCAGACAGGACGCATGTCTGACACAAGTAAGCCGTGCGAATGACTTACGTGCAATTTACGTGCCGTAGGATTTTCTGTGGCATGATCTCTGCACATTGGTCGTGCGTGTAACTTGCGTCACAAGTACGAGCCACGCACGTTTGTCGTACGGAATTAAAAGAAGTACGTGGTCTATGCGTGCACCGTACGATGCAATTGCGGAAAAAGTAGGTGTGTAGTACAATGACCGGACGACGTTTAGACTAATGCACGATATTTACATAATTTTTCAGGATATATATTCTGCTGCAGCAAGTACATCATCATTCTGATGTTCATCCCTTTGCCAATTAGGTACTCTCTCTCTCTCTCTCTCTCTCTCTCTCTCTCTCTCTCTCTCAGTATTCTTAATTACTATCTCTCCGGATCCCCAATTTTGTACTAAGACAGTAATCAGCTTTCTTGTCCGTGATTATTTGAGTGTGTATATATATATATTATATATATATATATATATATATATATATATATATATATATATATATATATATACACATATATATATGTATATATACTATATATATATATATATATATATATATATATATATATATATATATATATATATATATATATATAATGGATATCCACGCTGTAGAACTTTTTATACCACCCAGGGGACGCTTAAGACGTGTACTCTGGAAGTGCGTCACCTGCACTACACGCACGTCCTTAGTGCATGCTTAGTACTCTTTCCGCATGTGCCGTACGCCATAATTTTCCCACGCATTCATCTCACACTTGCGAACCGTGCGACACCCGTGCGTCACACGTACTTAACCCGTACTGAACACTCAACACACTCGCTACCAATTACATCGTAGGGGTTCACGGCTACGACTGAAAAATTCCTAGACACGTACGGCTAAAAAATTCGTACGGGGAGTTGTGCCCGGCGCCTTAGTGAATACGGCTGTGAAATATGCATTCATCAGTTAGGTTTTTCCAAATAATTTGTTATAAGATTACCCTCCGCGTTTTGTAATGGGCTCATGTTGTTTTTGATTGGTTTTCTACTGTTTACATATGCAAAAAAAAAAAAAAAAAAAAACGGGTTTTCTTCACTATCTGAAGCCATTATTTTCCTTCATTGATCTTCTAACTAGTTTATCTACATTTCTGCTTTAGTTTTAGTTCTCTGAAATTTCACGAATTGAATGCTGTTGACCCACTGATTTGTTTCCAGTTGCTGCTTCTTATTGCATTGGCCATTTCTCTGCTGAATCATTTGGGTCGTGGAGTTACATTTGATAAAAAATTTTTTTGCGTTATACATTTCGCCTCTTTTTCTATGTATATTTCTACAAGGAGTTCCATTGTGTATCTATGTTCCCTGATCCGCCGTATTCTAACTTCTTTGTGTATTCTTTCAGTTGTATCCAGTTGCCTCGTCTGTAATCTAGCTTTTATGTAATTATCCTTTCTTTTAGATGAGGAATATTTACCTGAAACCTAACTATTCGGTGGTCACTTTTGCCAATATTTTCGCCTACTGAGACACTGAATACTAAATTTTCTTCTGTTGTCAGCACAATATCTAGTATGCTATTTGCCCGAGTTGGTTTATCGACCCACTGAGGGAAGAATTCATTGTTGACAAATTTTAGTAACCTGTATTCCTCTGTATGATGTAGAATTCATAGTATCCCAGTTTACTGCTGCATTGAAGTCTCTCATTAGAACAGTTAGCTTATAGTTCACTTCTTGTCCAAGTTGTCATTACAGCTCTTCGTCCTGTTCTTGCGATTGATGTGGTGGTCTGTATTTTACTAGTATGGACATGTTTTTGTGTTAAATTTGCACCGGTCACTTAACATTCGTTTTCTAATTCAATTTCTATGGGGTTTAAGGGATTTTTAACATGAGCATTACCCCGCCACCTTTTTGGTAAGGCGATCCTGCTTGGAGGCGATCCTACCATGGAGTCTGTGATTAGCGCCGTCTTGTCTTCTATGATTATTCTTATTATTACTGTGATTTCAATTATATTAAATCTAAAAATTGAATCACAATGTTCGCTGCAATACTTCTACTTAAACTGTTGTAATATATCTCAAAAGACGAAATTAAATTTGATCTTGGCGATGCCATTTATTTTAGTAATTTTTTTGCGAAATTATTTTCTATCTTATTGAGAGAGAGAGAGAGAGAGAGAGAGAGAGAGAGAGAGAGAGAGAGAGAGAGAGAGAGAGAGAGAGAGAGAGAGAGAGAGAGAGAGAATTTGATTTTCAATAGACCCTTACGAGTTGTAAGATTCCTTTCCCTTTCCCTTCACCTACTTTTCGTACTCCTTTCATTCTCCTTCCTGTCTTTAACTCCCATCTCCTCTTTTTATGCTATTTTGGTAGCCTGAGAGAGAGAGAGAGAGAGAGAGAGAGAGAGAGAGAGAGAGAGAGAGAGAGAGAGAGAGAGAGAGAGAGAGAGAGAGAGGCTACCAAAATAGCATAAAAAGAGGAGATGAGAGTTAAAGACAGGAAGGAGAATGAAAGGAGTACGAAAAGTAGGTGAAGGGAAAGGGAAAGGAATCTTACAACTCGTAAGGGTCTATTGAAAATCAAATTCTCTCTCTCTCTCTCTCTCTCTCTCTCTCTCTCTCTCTCTCTCTCTCTCTCTCTCTCTCTCTCATAATAAGATGGAGAATAATTTCGCAGAAAATTTATTAATCTAGATGGCATTGCCAAGATCAAATTTAATTTCGTCTTTTGAGATATCTTACAATGTGGAGGATTTTTTTTATTTTTATTTATTTCTTGTTTCCCAAATCCAGAGAGAGAGAGAGAGAGAGAGAGAGAGAGAGAGAGAGAGAGAGAGAGAGAGTGTGTGTGTGTGTCAGCGTGCGAGAGGTATTTAGTGTATTGATTGTTTGTTGTGAGAAAGACTGTTGGTATAACTGAGATTGTTTGTTTATGTTTTTAGCTAGGTTAGGACAGTGGTGCATGCCTTGGAAAAATGATTTTTTTTATTTGACTGCAGCTAGAGGCAGTTGTATGCTTTGAATGCTGGATTATTATTATTTTTACCAGCGTAGAAGTGATTATTGATTTCTAAAGTAAGTACAATTTTATTTATCTTTGCTAGGAGTGATTCTGATTAATAGAAGCCGTTTATTATTTATCTTTGATTATAGTGCGATAGTTTAGTTAGCTAGGAGTGTTCGTAAGTTTTGCTTTTTTTCATTTGCAGGCCGTAATTCCTCCTTTGGGGAACTTATTTTTAAATGTTGCTCAACCGTTGATGACCTGGCCTGTAATTAATTGTGTTTAGACTATTCTAGTGGATTGACCGACTGTTGATGACCTGGATTGTGTTCAAGAACCTGAGTTGATTGTTCTTGTGCTGTAATATTATGACAATGATGATGATCATAACGCTCACGACCCAGATCAATTAATACACTTGTGTATTAAAATATATCAGTGTTCCGGTTGTGGTTTTGGGCCATAAAAGACTGTTGGCCCTTGTGTGGACGAAGGTGTCCACTCAGAAATATATAAAATATTTTTGTTTATATTTGTGGTTGTGGTCTAGTTTGGTTTTAAGTTTTGTTAGGGTTTATTTGATTGTGGAAGGGTTTTTTTTTTTTTTGTTAATTATATATTTAGTGTTAAGTTTTTGATTGCTACAAAGTGTTGATAATTTGATTGTGGATGGTTCATATTAAGCATATTAGTTTTAAGAAATATAGTTTAAGGTTATGTTTTGTTTTTTATGTCCTTTTTGTCTGAGAGTCCAGTTTATGATAACGTAAGGGGAATGTATGTGGCTTCAAGAAACACATAAAATACCTTAAAATGGAAAATAAATCATAGGGGCCTTAAACTCCCCCCCCCCCCAATCCCCATCTGAATAGGCTTGTTCACTCGACAAACTGCCCCCCCCCCAACCCCCACCCAAGAAAAATCTGAAAAGACTTCCCTGACCACTGGGTATCTTAAGGACATTATCATTATATTTCATAATTATTGACCAGGCAGTGTTGAGGCCATTCCCTCAAATCCAGAAAGATATGCTTTACATGTGCAATGCTCACACATGAGCAAGACGGAGCAAACATCTTCTCGTCCGTTTATTTTTTCCTAGAAAATTTTAGGCTTTTGGCACATTTGATTATCGTCAATAACACTTTATGCATATTTTGGTAGAATCATAACCTAAAAATTGTTAATATATGAACAAGCAGACAAAGAAATGCGATGAACCTAAATTAGAGAGACGCAGTAAACATTTATTTACAAAAAAGAAATAACATAAAAACTATAAGAAAATGATAATCTCTTCCTAAGGAAATCATAGAAAATGGTGGTGTTACTGTTAATGGCATAATAAAACTCCTTAGAATTCTTGAAGAAAATTTGAAGAAAGAGCTACCCAGGTCAGAAAATGGATGCGTACGTGACGTAATTGCTTGTGTAAATATGCAAAAAGAACTTTTAGAGAAGACCGTTTGAAACATCAAATATAGACGTTCTCCTTGCCAAAAATGCAATCATCTGAATTTCCAAAATACCAAGTTCAAGATCGGTTTGTTTATAAGATGAGGCTATGTACCTTCCTAAAATGATGGCCTTTGTCGAAATATTTTAACCGAGTTACACTGTACAAGGTTATTACAACTGAAAAATATGAATTCTGTTCAATATTAATATGCAAAAACACATTTGATTTAATTGCAAAATACTGTGTGAAGATGTATCCTTGACGAAAGTCAACACATAATGCACCTTCCTTTCAAGGACAACACGAAATTCTTCTAGACCGGTTATGTTAAGCGTTTCTTAAAATGAAAGGGGGGTAATAGATAACCTCTCTCTCTCTCTCTCTCTCTCTCTCTCTCTCTCTCTCTCTCTCACTTTGAGTAGTTCATGAATTTTACAGATCAATTGCCATGTCATGTTATTGATTTTTGTTTTCTCATTATATATACATATAATTATCATTTGTTCAATTTCACAATCGAGTGCGGTAAAATTAGCTTCAGGTAATCGTGAGCGCTCCGAGGCGAAACCAGTCTTGTGATAGAAGGAGAGAGGGGGAGTCGAGGGAGTGGGTGAATGCACTTTAGGAAAGATTCTGCAAGCTGCTCATCAGCCAGATGGGTCTCCAGGTAACCTTGAATAGGAACGCGCAGTGACTCGCCCTGGTGTCCTTATCGTTTTGCTTTAGCAAAACGATAAGGACACCACGAAATTCTTTTAGACCGGTTGTAAAGCGTTTCCTAAATTGTCTGGGGGCCAGGTAACCTTGAGCACTCCAAGGGGAAACCAGTTTTGCGAGAGGAGAGTCGAGGGAGTGGGTGAATGGAATTTAGGAAATATCCTGCAAGCCACGTGCCGGCCAGACAGGTCACGAGGTCACCGCGCATTAATTTTTCATCAACGCTGACCCTGGAATGATTTGCAGTACCATACACAATGCAAACTGATCCTTAATCCTCAATATTCAGGTATTATTTTATGAAGAAGTTATTCGGACAAGTACAATCTCCTTTTACCAACTAAATTGAATGATTACACGTCCAACTTCCTTAAATATTGGGAGCAGAAAATCATAGGCTTCCTTACAGCATTTGTTTCTTTTCAACTTCAATTCCTTGTGCCTGTGACTGAAAGACAAACTTATTAGTGGAAAAGTAACGGCAAAGAATCCCTCAAAGAATCAAAGCACGAGAAACTCGGAGACTGGACTCATTGATAGAATTCTCATTTGGGAAAAAAAAAAAGCCTGTGAGATCACGAATCCCTAAAAGAACAGTATTGAAGATAGGGGAGGAATCAAATATTGTCAAATTAACATTTGGTTTGATTAAGGTAATAAGGAAATCCTTCTTTTGAGATTTGACAGAAATGTGGAGATTTAAGACGAAGTGTGTTGCAAAGCTGGAGAAATTCCATAACACAGAAAACGAAAAGGAAAGAGAGAGTAGGAAGAGTATTCTGTAAAACAAGAAACCAAAAATTTTGTTTTATTTTTTTTTCTGATTGTCGAAACTTACGGTTAATAAAATCTGCATTCGGTAAATTGATAGATATTTTTTTCGTATTTAAAATACCATATATATATATATATATATATATATATATATATATATTACATACATATATATATATATATATTAGATGATCTTTTCAATACTTAATTTGTAAATTTAGATTCATAGAACGGTAAGTAGCAAATTTATTTTCAAACGTCACAATTAAAAGGACGCGTACACGCATATTTACGCGCACACATACACACACACACTCAAACAAACAAACACACACACACTCAAACAAACAAACACACACACACACATATATATATATATATATACATATATATATATATATATGTATATATATATATATATATATGTATATATATATATGTATATATATATATATATATATATATATATATATACACAAACTATTTGGTCATAGCCATTCTCATGGGCAATTTTCATTAAGTGCTTTAGCACCTGTGGCATTAGACATTTTCTTGTCTTCATGTAGAGAATTTTCAAGGAAAAGATGAAATTTAATACTATGCTGCTCAAAATCATCAGGAAAATGAAAAGAAATTAGAACATTTTATTTTTTCATGAATTTAACATATTTTTATTTCATTACCACGAGTGCCTATATATATATATATATATATATATATATATATATATATATATATATATATATATATATATATATATATATATATATATATATATATATATATATATATAAGGGAGAATATTTTGAAAAAAAATAGCATTTTACGAATATTTTCAAGGGAAAGAGTGTTTTTCAGTGTGAAGTTTACTCTAAAAAGTAATTATATCGCGTTATTAAGAATACAAAAAAAATCGGTAAAACTACAACAATGATTAATAATTATTCCTGAAACAAAATTGGTGAAAACGACCTCGTCCAAATAAAGGGGGAAAAATACATGACTCATATTGCTGCATAGAATAGTTTTTAATGGACCTGTTTTAAACAATTATTAGCGTTATATATTTCCGTCAATGCAGCCCAATAAAACAGATTTTTTTCGAGAGAATAAAAATGTTTTTTATATCCAGTTCAATTACCATTGTTTTCTTTTTTTATATTTGAGGCTAAATGTATATTTTCATGAAAAAGGAATTGTTACTTCTATATGTGATATATTAAAGATAAGATTGTGTCCTATAATTTTCTCTATTAGCTGTTATCAAAGGTCTGTGGAAACAAAGATATTTTTGTATAGATTTTATTTCTAGTTTGATTTTTTTCTTTGAATATTTTTTATCTCTAGTAACAGTAACGATTGCATTGAATGGTCTCCACGACCCCAGTAACTCACCATGGGTTTGCAATTCATAATTCAATGCAATGCAATCTCACGGAATAACTCAATACTTCTAATTCGAAACAACCAGTCGCCTGGCACAGTTCATAAATTTAAATCACGGAAGCAATGCAAATGTTAACCCAAGTAATTTAACATCTTATTGACAATTTCTCGGTTGCCAAATCTTCCGTCAAGTGGACATCTGGAGCCAACTTTAAGTTTTAGTTGAGGAACTTTTCCAAGTCTTTTTTTTTTTTGTTTAGTCCCCGAGATTAATAACATCTCCACGCTTTATTACATACATACATACATATATATATATATATATGTATATATATATATATATATATATATATATATATATATATATATATATATATATATATATATAATATATCCATCCATCCATATACCAAGGCACTTCCCCCAATTTTTGGGGATAGCCAACTTTAAACAAATAAAGCGAAAAAGGGGACCTTTCCTCTCTACGTTCCTCCCAGCTTGACAAGGGACTCAACCGAGTGCGGCTGGTACTGCAAGGGTGCCACAGCCCACCCTCCCCCGTTATCCACCACAGATGAAGCTTCATAACGCTGAATCCCCGAATGCTGCTACCTCCGTGGTCATCCAAGGCATCGGAGGAAGCAGCAGGGCCTACCGGAACTGCTTCACAATCGCTCCCCATTCATTCCTATTTCTAGTGCGCTCTCTTACCTCTCTCACATCTATCCTCCTATCACCCAGAGCTTTCTTCACTCCATCCATCCACCCAAACCTTGGCCTTCCTCTTGTACTTCTCCCATCAACTCTTGCATTCATCACCTTCTTTAGCAGACAGCCATTTTCCATTCTCTCAACATGGCCAAACCACCTCAACACATTCATATCCACTCTAGCCGCTAACTCATTTCTTACACCCGTTCTCACCCTCACCACTTCGTTCCTAACCCTATCTACTCGAGATACACCAGCCATACTCCTTAGACACTTCATCTCAAACACATTCAATTTCTGTCTCTCCATCACTTTCATTCCCCACAACTCCGATCCATACATCACAGTTGGTACAATCACTTTCTCATATAGAACTCTCTTTACATTCATGCCCAACCCTCTATTTTTTACTACTCCCTTAACTGCCCCCAACACTTTGCAACCTTCATTCACTCTCTGACGTACATCTGCTTCCACTCCACCATTTGCTGCAACAGACCCCAAGTACTTAAACTGATCCACCTCCTCAAGTAACTCTCCATTCAACATGACATTCAACCTTGCACCACCTTCCCTTCTCGTACATCTCATAACCTTACTCTTCCCCACATTAACTCTCAACTTCCCTCTCTCACACACCCTTCCAAATTCTGTCACTAGTCGGTCAAGCTTCTCTTCTGTGTCTGCAACCAGTACAGTATCATCCGCAAACAACAACTGATTTACCTCCCATTCATGATCATTCTCGCCTACCAGTTTTAATCCTCGTCCAAGCACTCGAGCATTCACCTCTCTCACCACTCCATCAACATACAAGTTAAACAACCACGGCGACATCACACATCCCTGTCTCAGCCCCACTCTCACCGGAAACCAATCGCTCACTTCATTTCCTATTCTAACACATGCTTTACTACCTTTGTAGAAACTTTTCACTGCTTGCAACAACCTTCCACCAACTCCATATAACCTCATCACATTCCACATTGCTTCCCTATCAACTCTATCATATGCTTTCTCCAGATCCATAAACGCAACATACACCTCCTTACCTTTTGCTAAATATTTTCGCATATCTGCCTAACTGTAAAAATCTGATTCATACAACCCCTACCTCTTCTAAAACCACCCTGTACTTCCAAGATTGCATTCTCTGTTTTATCCTTAATCCTATTAATCATTACTCTACCATACACTTTTCCAACTACACTCAACAAACTAATACCTCTTGAATTACAACACTCATGCACATCTCCCTTACCCTTATATAGTGGTACAATACATGCACAAACCCAATCTACTGGTACCAATGACAACACAAAACACATATTAAACAATCTCACCAACCATTCAAGTACAGTCACACCCCCTTCCTTCAACATCTCAGCTTTCACACCATCCATACCAGATGCTTTTCCTACTCTCGTTTCATCTAGTGCTCTCCTCACTTCCTCTATTGTAATCTCTCTCTCATTCTCATCTCCCATCACTGGCACCTCAACACCTGGAACAGCAATTATATCTGCCTCCCTATTATCCTCAACATTCAGCAAACTTTCAAAATATTCCGCCCACCTTTTCCTTGCCTCCTCTCCTTTTAACAACCTTCCATTTCCATCTTTCTCTGGCTCTTCAATTCTTGCGCCAGCCTTCCTTACTCTCTTCACTTCTTTCCAAAACTTCTTCTTATTCTCTTCATATGACTGACCCAGTCCCTGACCCCACCTCAGGTCAGCTGCCCTCTTTGCCTCACGTACCTTGCACTTTACTTCCACATTTTTCTCTCTATATTTTTCATACTTCTCTATGCTATTACTCTGCAGCCATTCTTCAAAAGCCCTCTTTTTCTCTTCCACTTTTACCTTCACTCCTTCATTCCACCATTCACTGCCCTTCCTCATGCTGCCTCCAACAACCTTCTTGCCACATACATCACTTGCAATCCCAACAAAATTTTCTTTTGCTAACTTCCACTCCTCCTCTAAATTACCAGTTTCTCTTACTCTCACCTCGTTATATGCCATTTTCAACCTTTCCTGATATTTACTTTTTACCCCCGGTTTTATTAGCTCTTCAACCCTCACTAGCTCCCTTTTACATCCACCTACTCTATTCCCCCACTCTTTTGCTACAACTAATTTTCCTTCCACCAAAAAATGATCAGACATACCGTTCTTTTAGTTATCAACACATAATCCATTAATGCCCTTTCTACTACTCTTCCATTTGCCACTCTTACCCATGTATACTTATTTTTATTTTTATTTTTAAAAAAGCTAGCACTTATTACCATCTCTTGTTCAACACACATATCTACCAGTCTCTCACCACTCTCATTTTCACCTGGTACGCCATACTTCCCAATGACACCTTCTACCTCTCCAGCGCCCACTCTAGCATTTAAGTCACCCATGACAACTACATAATTCTATCTACCCAGTCCTCCTACACACCTAGTTAATTCATTCCAGAACTCATTCCGCTCTTCTTCACTTTTCTCACTACCTGGCCCATACGCACTGACAAACGCCCAATATTCCCTACCCAACCTAACCCTTACCCACATTAACCTAGAAGATATCTCCTACCATTCCACTACTTTACCTGTCATCCATTCACTCAGCAATAAAGCTACACCCTCTCTCGCTCTTCCCCTTTCAATCCCAGACATTCTACCAGACATTTCACCAAACATCACTTCACCCTTTCCTTTCATCTTTGTCTCACACAAGGCCAATACATCCATCCTTCTACTTCTAAACATACTTCCAATCTCACATCTTTTACTTTCAATCGTACTACATCCACACACATTCAAACACCCCAAAACTAGAGTGCGGGGATCAGTCACTCTCCCCCCAGCTCCATCTCTTTGATGATGTCTCACAGGATTTTTATACAGGAGAGGGGGTTCCCAGTCCCCTCGTCCTGTCCCTTTCAGTCGCCTCTTACGACACGCAGGGATAACGTTGGCGCTATTCTAATTGTTTTTTATGCCCCCTTGGCCACAGGGGGCATAATGTATATGCATAATGTATATGAAAAATAAATTATTCTCCAGAACCCTTATGTGACCCCTTAAGAAATCCCAAACGACCCCCCCCCCTCCCCCGGGGGTCACGACCCCCAGGTTAAGAACCACTAATCTAAGGCATAGTTACGGTCTTGAACATACTTTGTACGATTTTTCAAAATATAAACACCCCCAGTTCATATCCCAATCATCCTACACTTTTCCTTTACAAAATGTATACATACAGTGATGCCTAATTGGTATCAAAATTTTATTATATAAATTGAAAAAAAGAAAATAAATTCCACTTAATGTTGGTATTCCTTTACCATTGAAATAAACATTACTGAACCTTTAACGATGCAGAGTGTAATGTCTATATGAGTTATTTCTTCGTATTTGATACAGTGTATAAATTATATGAATTATATTTTGAAATATATCAGAATATAATTCTTAGATATTTATAATACACTTAGGAAATTGTCTCATCACATTATCTCTTGTGGATATAAGGTCTCTCTCTCTCTCTCTCAGAAATGCCCCAAGAATAGTCTTTCGAAACCTTGGCGTTCTAATATCTTTTGGAGGGTTTGATGTCCCCATAATTGGCATAGTTACTGCTTTGCATGAAAATGTTTCAAGCATGCATTGCAGATGGTGGAAATCGTAATGGTCAGATTAAACAGCTACGACCTTGACAGCAACAGGTTATCTCGATTTCATTTACAATTTGTAATTTCTTTTTCATTTAAATTTTGTCAATGTTTTTTTTTCTCATTTTTATTATTATTGTGGAATAATGGGGGAGGTATTCATATCAGCTCACTATGATGCCAGTTTAGTGGAATGTATTATTTCATTATTTTGCTAATTTTTATTAAATGGATATTTTCATAAGTATTTTCGTATACATTTATATTAGTTTATGTGTTCAATTTAAGTAAGAACTTTCACTTTATTAGAAACGTTTTTAACGAGGTTATGATTTTTTTCATAGTATAATTTCTTTCTAGGCTTCTTGTATCCCTTCTTCTCCTACCACCATTAACATTATGAATATTAACATTATTATTATTATTATTATTATTGTTGTTGTTGTTGTTGTTATTATTACTACTCAAGCTAAAAGGCTGGTTGTAAAAGCAGACTGCTTCAAGCCCAGAGGCTCCAAAAGTAGCCCAGTGAGGAAAGAAAATAAAGGAATAGAAAATAAACTATATACATTGTAATTAATGAATAAAAATATGAAATACTCTGAGATCGGTAACAACATTAAAATAGATTAATCATATATATCACAGAAGAGAGTTTCTTCTGCTCTTTTTCAACCCACACAATTTTTCGCCAAATCGGATGCATATACAAATTTGATTGACATGAGGGGAAGTGGAGTGGGTAGGGAGAGTGTGTCATTGTGTGTCGAACCAAGAGCCGTGTGGCAACGTAAATGTTAGGTTCTAACAAAGAGGCGGGGTAATGTAAGTAACCATTATTCAACAGATAATGAGCTTATATACAAGCAGATGCGAGGAAGAAAGTCACAAAAATTCTAATAAACTAAAACATGTGATGGCAAGGTTAAAAGGTTACTCTATTATCAGTGTTGGAAAGAGAGAGAGAGAGAGAGAGAGAGAGAGAGAGAGAGAGAGAGAGAGATTAAATTTAAAGCAATAGCATTACATTTTAGGAGCGTGTAAGAAACACGTCCGGTAGAGCCGACTACTACACCAGTCTGCCATTTCGCCTCTGTACTATATTTTCTGAGGATGAACCGTCACCTAGCCTTAAGGATCTCTCTCTCTCTCTCTCTCTCTCTCACACACACACACACACACACACACACACACACACATATATATATATATATATATATATATATATATATATATATATATATATACATATATAAAATTTCTGTATATGTATAAATAGCCTCTATACATATCAATTGAATTTACAATGAACAGTGGAGTACTCCCAGTGAATATGTTGTCACCTATGTTGTTTATCTTCCTCTCGGACTTTGTAATACATAGAATATTTGGGGATGGTGGATATGGATTGCACTGGATTTTTAACAGGAAATTTACTGACCTAGAATATGCCGATGACGCTGTCCTTGTTAGCAGAACACCACAGGACTTGCAAAGCTTGCTTTCCAGAATGCATGAAATATCACCTGAGGTTAGGCTCAAGATAAATAGAAGAAAGACAGAGATAATGAGAACGGAATATGTATTGGAAGATGAAATATCATTGGAAGGATAAAGGATTAATGAGGCAGAATCATTTGAAAATTTAGGAATTATGATATCTAATAAAGGATCTTTAGAATTTGAGTTTAATGAAAGATAGAAAAAAGCAAATCAGACAATGGCTAGGTTAAGTAAAATTTGGAAATCAAATCGCCTGAAATTACATATGAAAATCAGGCTAGATATCAGTTTAGTGACATCGGTGTTATTATATGGACATGCGTCGTGGTATGACAATGAAACAATATCCAACAGATTTAGTAGATTTGAGGACAAAGCCCTCAGGAAAATATTGGGATTTGAATGTCATGACAGGGTTAGCAATGAAACCATAAGAGATTACTAGAGTGCCATTTGTGGTTGAGGTCATGCTTAGGGGTAGATGGAGATGGTTTGGGGATGCTCTTGGCACTCCCAAGAAAGATTAGTCCGCCAAACCTTCAACTGGGCCCCACAAGGGACTAGAAAAGTTGGAAGGCCCAGGCCGACATGGCCGAGGACTATGAAGCGTGAAGTGGGAGATGATGAATGGAGAAGTATTGATTTAAAACCTCAAGATAGAGACGGCTTGTGAAATCTAACCAAAGTCCTTAGCTTCAGTGAGCGAAGGAGGAAATGATGATGATAATGATACATATTATATATATATATATATACATAATTATAGATATATATATATATATATATATATATATATATGTTTGTGAGTGTGTGCGTGGTTTGATTATACAACTACCGTTTATTATCGTTAATCATGAGTTGTTTAATTTCTACATGATTTTGTTCGTTACACTTGTTTCTAACCTATTCTTTTTATATATTAGGCAGTGCATTATTGCAAAATTAATTCCATCATCCGTAGAACTTGAGTGTAGTAATATTTGCTATGAACGACCTTAACATTAAAAGAAACATTTTCCTATTAAATGATATGTAATCATCAATAGCAAACGACCATTAATGGGAAACACATCTTGAATTGGTATTGTTTTCCAAATTACGTTTGAGCATTGAATTAATCATCGAATGATTGCTAATTATCGAATGGCCATTGATTACCAAGCGACCTGTGATCATTGGCTCACTATTAATCATTTGATTGTCAATTAGCAGGTAATTGAGGAACTAGTAAACGAACGTTTCCTTCAGTTGACCTAACGTTTTTTCTATTAGCTATTTTAACATTTCATTCCATTCCAGTTTTAAATTAAGATGAGCCAAAATTGATGAGAAAATTGGAAATGTATAATTTTTTTTTAGTTACTGTTTCCTAATTAATAAAGATAAAAGCGGAAAACCTAATATTCAGTCGTTCTTTAAGCTGATTTTTTTTTTTTATCTTTTTCGAAACCTTTTCATTACTCTTTATTCATCTTTACGATACTTGTTTCTTTTCACACTAATAAAGAAACACTATATTTCTCGGATGTATTTATTACACAAGTTTGGCTTTTGACATTCATTTTGACTCATTACCGTTTGAGACCGTTTTTTTAAGTCTTTATTTCCATCCTCCATTAGTATAGGGACTTCAGATTGACATCTCTCTCTCTCTCTCTCTCTCTCTCTCTCTCTCTCTCTCTCTCTCTCTCTATATATATATATATATATATATATAGTATATATAATATATATATATATATTATATATATATATCTATATATACACTATATATATATAATATATATATATGTATATATATATATATATATATGTATATATACATATATATGTATATATATATATATATATATATACACATATATGTATATATATACAGTATATATATATATATATATATATATATATATATATTTATATAGTATATATATAGTATATATGTGTATATATACAGCATATATTTATATATATATATATATATATATATATATATATATATATATATATATATATACTGTATATATATAGTATTAGTATATATATGTATATACAGCATATATATATATATATACATATATATGTATATATACAGTATATATATACATATATATGTATATATACAGTATATATATATACATATATATATACATATATATATATATATATATATATATATATATATATATATTCTTTCCGGTTACACTCAGAAGCTTTGCCAGCTGTATAACTACTTGGTTTCTCCCTGTCTCTCTGGTAGTGGGCAGAGGGGGTAGTGATACTCTGGTGAGGGGGTACCCCCTAGAAGAAAGGGAGAGGGGGTGGGAAGGGTTTGAATCTGAGATTGTGCTCGCGTCTGTGTGCATATCTAAAAATATCGTCATATTAGGCGGGTGGTATACTTTAGTACATGTACAAGTCTCATGATAATATAATATTTAATTCGTGTTTGATTTCCATTAACCCATTAACAAATTCTTCTTAAATATTTCATCGGTAATGAACTGTCTAAAAATTAGAATTAATATCCGATTATTATTCATTATTTAAAACCAATTTAGAAAAGACTGTTTTATCACTCGCCTTAAGTGAAATGTCTTGACTTTATGAAAAACATTCGTCGGATCCATGAGCCCTTTTTGTAAGTTAATTTACCCGCTCTGCCAATGCCATAAATCATCCTCCGCTGTCTTGTATGAAAATATTTACCACCAGCCCTCATCCTGCAACCCTGCACTGCAAATGCGCCGAAAAATTATGACCTGACCCAGACCTTTTTACTTTTTTTCACCCACGATTTACTGCAAGAGATTCTGTAAAGACACCAACATGGACTTTTATCTCAGGGACCATGCCTTGGTAAAAAAAGGATTTTGGGGGGAAAATGTACGAGACGCCAATGGAAAGATGTGGACTGTCCATTCAGTAAAGTAGGATTATCCAGCCAGAAAAATGGAGCGTTTATGAAAAGACGTTGCCGAGAGGATATTGTGTTGGGCAAGGCTGGGTTTCATAGGAAAGTTGCTGACGGTAACTGATTGTTATGGAAAGAGGAGGAAGAAGGGATATTGAATTGCTTGAGTTGTGGATATGAAGGTTAAGGATAGTACGTTAGCTCAGAGAATTATGTTCTCTATTTTATTTACCCGAGAGAGCATTTGATAATTTTTTACTTACGGTAAAAAATATTGTTAGGAAGTATGGGATACCAGGAAAGATTGTAAATATCATAATGAATATGCGCAGTGGAACTTCTTGTTGGGTAATGGTTGGTTGTAGTCTTACTGATGCATTTGAAGTCAAGACTGAAGGAATAAGTAAATAAGTATGGTATATACTGATTAATGGAAGTAATAGGGGTGTGGCAAAACTTTAATCATTGGTAAAAAATGAACAAGAGCGATTTTAGGTTATTTTGACACGTGAAGAGAATGAAGAAAGATAAACTGTTGATTTATTTTTTTTTAATTATTGAAAGTGCCTAGATGGGAATGGGAGAGGAAGACCGAACAGGTTCTGGATGGAGGAGAATTTGAGCAAACGGGGTTTATAGAGACATTACATAAGCATCATGAGGCATCACATGCCATAAGGCTTCAAATTCAAACTTGACCGTATGCAACATTTTTTTTTCTTTTTCTTCGAGTAATTATTCGATAACGATGACAAGGTCACTTGGATGGTTTTTTTCTCAATTTTATTGTAAATTGACAAAGAGATCAGTTTTATCTAACGCCGCTTGATTTTTCCAGCGAGAGAGTCCTTTGACTGGTCAGACAATACTACACGGGATCCTTCTCTCTGGTTATGGTTAATTTTCCCTTTGCCTACACATACACCTAATAGTCTGGCCTATTCTTTACACATTCTCCTTTGTCCCCATACACCTGACAACACTAAGATTACCAAATAATTCTTCTTCACCCAAGAGGTTAACTACTGCACTGTAATTGTTCAATGGCCACCTTCCTCTTGGTAAGGGTAGAAGAGACTCTTTAGCTTTGGTAAGCTACTGTTTCATTTTCCTTGTTTCCTTTCCTCACTGGGCTATTTTCCCTGTTGGAGCCCTTGGGCTTATAGCATCATGCTTTACCAACTAGGGTTGTAGCTTAGCAAGAAATAATAATAATAAATAATATCTGAACGACGTTTTGTGGATTGATAAGATAATAAAAGCTAAATTGTTAACCAAAACGAACTTGAAAAGTTTATTTTAGATGGTATTTATATTGATTTTACTGGAATTTTTAACGTCTATCAAAAATAAATTGTATATAATTATTTTTTTCAATTCTTACATTTTATCTTTAATTTTACATGTATTGGAAATCAAGAAAACTCGTTTCGATTTATTTTCTTTCAGGAATGTAAATCTATTCTTATTATTTTTAAGCTTTGTTATTTGTTATAATCATGTTTTGGGAAGCTGTAAAAGAACATAATAAAAAATGATTAAAATCAGTTATTTTGGGTATCGGAAAAGATTCAAGATCAAAGGATTATAGAACAAAATGTATTTTACATCAATCGGCAATTCCCTGGCGTTTTCAGGTCAGGAGATACGAATTCATAGTGTTCATTCTGTTATCATGAATTTTAATTTACTTTGATAGAGATTTTTAGAGTTGCATTTCTTCCCTCCCAGAATTCATATAGAAATGTGAAATGTCCCTGCCTGTTTATCTGCTGGACTGCGATTCGAATCCCGCTCAAGCTCGATAGTTTCTTGTAATGTTTGTGACCTCACCATCCTTGTGAGCTAAGATGTGGATTTGGGAGAGCCAATAGGTCTACATGTGAGTCATCAGCAGCCATTGCCTGTCCCTCCCTTGTCCTTGCTTGGGTAGAGAGGTGGCATTGACACTTGCCTCTGCCATTCATGAGTGACCTTTGAACAATCTGCTCTATGATATATAAGCAATCTCTTAAAGATGCCATTCCCGAACGTAAATAGATATTAGTACACAATTGCTTACACACCAAGGAGTCTTACTTGTGGCAAACACTTGGTTGCAATCCACTACAGTCGACTAACAAACAGTTACCATAATCATAGCTGAGGACAGATATTGATTTACCTGAAAAATTTAATGTAGGAAAACAAAATAGAATACATAATCCTCGTAATTATTAACTCTCTCTCTCTCTCTCTCTCTCTCTCTCTCTCTCTCTCTCTAGTTGAGTAAAATGTTTGCCGTTTCTTTCTCCAAATTATAAGATTCCTAATCCTTTTTTCTTGGGGTCTATATCTGTCTTGTTTGTTGGGAAATTCCTCTGTTCCAATATTGCGTTCCTTTGCCTTGTCTGCTAAATTGCCTCTACGAAGTCCACTTCCAACTTGACTTTTAACGAAAATAAAGTCCATTTCTTTCTTTTATTTTCTTCTTTTACTTGAAGGCAATTTTAGAGGCTTAACCTTTCATACTATTTCCCTGATTCCTTTAATGCTTCATATTTCTAAAGGCGGACGTTCATAACTCGCACAATTTGGCCATTATCTGTCTGGGTTCGTTTTCCACGTTGTCTATAGACTTCCATCTTCTAAGAGGTAAGACTTGCGGGTTCTTGTGGTCCTACGATCTTTTCTTCCCTTTATGTTGCCTGTTCAGTTGACATCTCGGTAAAATATGAAAATTCATATTGCAAGTCTTTCAGTTTTAGTGTAAGTTTGCTGGGTTTTTTTATAATAAACCCATTATTTTCAGCATTATATACTCCTTTATCTGTAAGCCTTTAATTACTAAATGAAAATATGAGTAGGAGTCATGATTTATGTAATTGAGACAAGACTCGGCAAAATCTTTTTTTCACATTTTTATGTACATATTTGATTTAAGCAAATAACATCATAACCCCTAAATGACATTAGCAAATTCTCTCACGTGTATTACGTCAGCATTAACAATGTGCAATTTCCTCGGATGTTCAGTTTCGTTATGTGTCATTAGCATAAATCTCTGTGGGTAACAGAGTTTTTTTTTTTTGCTTCTCTCAATTCTTGAGATATATTGACCGGGTGGTGACGTCAGACGATGTGGCTTCATTTTGTTGTTCATTAAACTTAGTACGTCGTTAAAGAAATCATTGAGGGTATGTTAACTACTCTCTCTCTCTCTCTCTCCTCTCTCTCTCTCTCTCTCTCTCTCTCTCTCTCTCTCTCTCTCTCTCTCTCTCTCTCTCTCTCTCTCTCTCTCAGAAGCAAAACAGGAAATGAGTTCTAGGAGGATCAGGCTCAAAACCTGAAGCAGGAGTAACACCAGAATAACATGATTTATAAAGGGGAGCGCGATCAGGACAAAGGGATAAAGAGACTAAGGAAGATGCGTCTGTGACATCATAAATAGCAACGGGAGAAAAAGAAAAAGAAGGGTATAGTTACGAGAAGGTTATTAGAAGTGACTTTTGGAGTAGGAATACATCGTGAACCGGTTTTTTGAGAAAAGTTGCTAGCGAAAGTGTAAAGGCAGTATTAGGACTGATAAGGGAATAGACAAGAGGAAGAATTGGTTCATGAATAGTGACAATAGGAGTAAGGAGATTAGAGGGTTGGGCTTGTTGAGTGATTTAAGAAAGAAGACTTGAAATACCATGATGGTCACTAGTCAACGAACATGAAGGAATGGTTCTAATTGTGAAATTTAGGTGAATACAGTTAGCGTTTGCTTGACGTAGGGCTGCTTGTAAAAGATGCTCTATGAATGGTAAGGGCGAAACTCTTCTGTAAGGAAATTCTGTAAGACAAGAGAACACCACCTCATAAGCGGTCGTTAATGTCAACAAAGGAGAATTCTCCCACACTATTAAGCCCGAGTTTTGCATGCGTAATTAAGCTTCTCTTTCTTCGCTTATTTAAGCTCAGGCAGCCTTTACAAAGTCTCCCCTTCAGTTCATTTGCAACTTCTGTTGCTCATTTGTATACTAATCCAAGGTCATCCAGTTTGCATTGCTGCTTTTTTTTATTATTTTTTTTTCTATGCAATATGTAGCTAAGTTTTGGATTTCAGAATACTTTTGTTAGTTTATTTTACGTTTTTTATTTGACTTGCTATTTTCACATCTGAGAGAGAGAGAGAGAGAGAGAGAGAGAGAGAGAGAG
>NC_090743.1:18786623-18806623 GCF_036898095.1 Palaemon carinicauda
TTGTTTATAGAATACAGCCTACGTCAAAAAAGAAAAAAAAAAGATATTCAGATTCAATTCGAACGTTTGATCATCGATAAAAATTGATTTCTTTTTGTGGACTGATATACATGAAATAGAAAAACTCGTAGAAGGTATTAATTCGTCTCTCAAACATTTCATCTGAAGATCTATTTTTTTTTGTGTTGGTCAAATCCAAATATTGAAATCGAGTGGCGATATGCCACAAATCTTGTGGAGAAAACTTTTTAGAAAACTTTTTTTTCTTTCTTTTTATCTTTTTATAAGATTATAAAGAGTTGAAATGAAATAGAAGACTGACATTGACCTTTGGCCTTGGACTATCCAAGTAAGATGTGAGACAGATTAGTTTATTGCTCTTGAGGCTTTACATATCAAAATAAGTAGACTGAACCACACTCCGTTTTGTATGTTGTTATAGCTAAAGTAATTATTATTATTATTATTATTATTATTATTATTATTATTATCGTCGTTGTCATCATCATCATCATCGACCATATTCAGTTTTGCATGTTGATATAGCTAAAGTAATTATCATCATCATCACCATCATCATTTGTAGTAAGGTAATAGCAGAGGTACCATATGTAACGAAGGTGGTAATGGTGATAAGAATATAATTGAAAAAGGGCCGAGAAAACTACAGTCTATGTTATCCCCGCTATCTCCTTCTACCTCCTAAACTCTCAAACAATAGGGAAATAAAACACGAAGATTGGGGGAAGTAGGGCAGGTAAGAGGGATCGGGGAATATACCAAGTTTTTTCCCCCAAAACCTTTAATGAGAAAAGTTTCGCCAGAATCTGACTCTTAAATATCTCATTATGTACTTTTCCCCATACCCTTTGGGGCCCAAATGTCTTTCGGGAAAGTCTTGTAATTAGGAAAGCCCTTACCTTGGAGGTGATGTAATTTTTTATTCACGTTGATGCATTCATTTAGTCAGTAGATGTACATGAACCCCTTACTAAAGATATTAATGTCATTGTGGGAAGCTGCTGTTTCTGCTTTTACAGTGACTAATTTTATTTTATATATAATATTTTACTAACTCTAAAAAGGTTTAATCCAAGATAAAGAAAACACCACGTTATTAATGTTTTTTTTATTATTGGTGTTGTTGAATGATCTTCCTAATCGAGCAATTTCAAACTAGCAGAGATTGTTTTTATGTTGAACAGGCTGACATAAGTCTCTCTTCATAGTTTATATGTGATGCATAATATAATTTAATGATGTTGTTGATCTCAAGATAGTTTATATTTTATATTCATTACTCTTCATATAGTTTCTTTATTTCCTTTTCCTCACTGGATTATTTTTCCTGTTAGAGCCCTTGTGCTTATAGCATCCTGTTTTCCTAAGTAAGGTTGTAGCTTAAGTAGTAATAATCCTGATAGTATTTTTATTATTCTTCCATCATGTAATATCAGTTGATTATATCTATGAAGAGAATAAGGTAACACTACACTTCATCAAAAGAGTTGAAAGATACATCGCTGAGGTCTGGGTCCTTAACACGTTATATACAGTGTACGCTTTTAACTACCCGCTAATTACCATTTACTTTTTAGATTCAGTTTTCTCTTTTGATGTAATTGGAGGGCTAATGGCTATCCCTTCTGCCTTTTTCGTTATTAAAGTTATACCTGTGATATGCACAGCTGTATCGTTTTTATTGCCAAGTAATTGAGCAATTAATATGAATTTAGAAGTACAGCCTCGGATAGTTCTTTAAATCGCTAATTGATCCTTAATCATGTGGTCTTTAGTTTTCAAATAATCAGTCGTCAACGTAGACTGATCCAGTTTCCTTAGGTTGACTAAATGGGTTTTTATCCATAGAGCATTTCCACATCACTCCATTGTGAAGTAAATTTATATTGTCACGTTTGATACATTTTTATTGGTATTTCCAAGGAATATTAGTATAATTTGTTTTATCTAATTAGAATCATAGATGGAGGTGAATTATATAATTTTAAACTATATAGAGGATAATCATTATTTTTTTCTTCTTTTCTCTTTCAAAAATCTTATCCCATTTTTTACTTTATTCATGTCTTCCAGCAGTCTTCCCTTATACTCCCTCCTCCAGTTCAAATACGCGCCATTCACGTGCGTCTGGACGTGTCTCAAATTGATCAGACTCTGTTAATTGGTAGTGCCGACGGTGGATCTCACCCGATGTGCTGTTTGTATTACTGAATTGTCTTTGTAACAACCTTTAGACCGGGTTTACCCACAACCTACTACTTTACCTCCGTTTGAGGTTCCCTTTCCCCATCTTGCTGCCCAACCTCCCCTAACAGTCACTTCGTAATGCAACTGTGAGGTTTTCTCAGTTGTATCGCGGCGTTGAATGGCCTCCCTGGTCGTAGGCAGTTGCCTCGTAGCCCAAAATCATTGTATGGTTATATCCATATTAATTTAATGGCTGCACTCCAGCAACTTGCATATTCTCTTGATGGTTACTGTGTTCTTGTCGTACGTACCAGGTAACGCAGTCTTTACCAAAGGAGAAACTGTTTGGATTTTTCAAAGTATGAGCGTTAATCATCTGGTTAAGCCCCCCTTTAATCGGGGTTTTGGCGATATGATATTGGGTGATATATATTAACATTAATATTCAGGGCATATATCGTCCCTAATTAATATTCCGATATGTTCATTAACAGCATTTCGAAGTTTATATTGTAACTCGGTAAAATTTATATTAATCTTTCAATTGCAAGTAATGGAATAGCTTTTGAAAATACTCATTGGAATTGTTAAACTTTTAAAACTAATGTAGAATAAGATTTTGGTATTCACTAAGAAAAGATTAATTTTGTAAGATTCAATGAACCCTTTGTTAAGCTGCATTTTCCAAACTGAGTTTTGCTCGTTAATTATCCTCCGTTTCCTGCAGAGGATTTAAACACCTCTCTAATCCCGCATCCCTCTCAACTGCCAATTCACAGGAACCATATTACGTGACCCAGATTTCATATCACGCTACCCGTGATTTATTTTATCTTATATAACCGAGATGAAGTCAGAGAGCCAGTGGGTTTTCCACCAAAATATACTGTGGAACTCATTTCGCCCGCCATGATGAACATTTTTCTAAATCTTCATGAAATTCATACCAAAATAATTGAAACTCCCAATACGTAAAGCAGCATTATCCAGCGAGAAATAAAGACGTTTATGAAGATTCGTTACCCTGATATGATACATGCCAACACATTTTCTTTCAAAATGAACGCGCTGCATATGTGCATGGGAAAGAAACAGCATGATGAAATATAAATGGGAGTGGAAGGAGGAAGAAAACACTTCCACTTTTAACACATTTAACTTAGAAACAGAAATCAGAATATTTGAATTATTGCATCGTGTCATATCCTGCCTAAGTTCCACATTACAACGTAATTGGAAAGCAAACATTTCTAAATTATATATTTCCTGGAATTAGATTATTGGAAAACGTTAAAAAGGTCACTGGCTCGTCAGAAAATCCTTGCCTCTCGCTACCTGAGTAAGAGGTCATAGAGATTCGACCGTGCAAACAGCGATTTTGAGAATGCGGAAAAGGTTATATCCTCTGAAATAATTCCTTGTCAATTTCTCATTCCTTAATTCTGAGTGATATGAATAGACCTCTCTATAGAAATGTTGTAATACACACACATACATACACACACACACACATATATCTATATATATATATATATATATATATATATATATATATATATATATATATATAGATAAATAGATAGATATATAGATATATATATATGTATATATGTGTATATATATAGATATACATACATATATATATATATATATGTATGTATATATATATGTGTATATATACAGTATATTTATATATATATATATATATATATATATGTATATATATATATATATATATATATATATACAGTATATGTATATATACTGTGTATATATATATATACTGTATATATATATTATATATATACTGTATATATATATATGTATATATATATATATATATATATATATATATATATATATATATATGTATATATATATATATATATATATATATATATATATATATATATATATATATATATATGCATATATATACACAGGTGGCCCCCATAAATTTTTGTTTTTCAGGAATGGCCTTCAGACTTGATAATTGGATAGTCCTGAAACCCAGCGTTTGATATTACTAATTTAAATACTTTATTAGACGATTTTATACCATAACGAATTGTTTTTAATATAAACAAGTCCGAATTTTAGTCCCTTAAAAGTAATTAGAACGCTCAATGGATGCAAGTGACATTTTGATTAGATTTCCATTTTTTATATCACGTTTATGATTTCGTTGACTTTTTAGTATGGGTAATAACATGGTTTAATTCCAGAAATGAAAGGGTTGAAATATCCTTCATCCTTCTCATTATTATTATTATTATTATTATTATTATTATTATTATTATTATTATTATTATTATTATTATTTCTTGTCCAGTTTCTCGATTCTTCGGACAATTCTTTTTTCAGGATTGCTACATTCAGCTAGCAAGTTGGCGAAGCTCATCAGGGTGAAGGATACAAATCAGGTTAAGGCTGGATGTAATTAATACAAGTACAAGTAATACTCGAAAATTACAACAGGTAAAGTCAGGAGTGGGTTGCGATGCGTTTCGGAACAGCTTGCTCCGTCTTCAGGCGAGAAGTGAGGCTCGGGCTAGATCTGGGTCCTTATATATCCCGTCTTTGGTTCGTAGAGAGGGGCCTCGAATTTTGATTGGTTGAGCGGAGGTTGTAAGTTCGGGTGGCAAATGTACGACGAGCTCGGCTCGGCCTCCCAGGCTGAGAGGTAGTAAGGGATCCTGGCTCCTGATTGGTCAGGACGCACGCTGAGCCAGCCAAAAAGTCAGGCAGGCTCCTCTCTCGCTCAGTGGACTGGGCTGAGAGAGGTATCCGAGCTCCCTAATTGGCTGAGGCGCGCGCCTAGACGGGCTCAAAGTCAGTCAGCCCATTCCTACGCTCAGCAGGCAGAAATTCTGGGCCATGTTCGCCGCCATTATCAGCATTCGGCCAGACGATTTCTCCATTTGTAGGGGTGTCAGGATCGGGGTTGTCATCATTCTGGGGGTCTTGTTCTTGGTTCCTAGCGTTGGTACGTCGACAGGATGGTAGGAGGAACATTTCTTGAGTCGTATTCAACGCTGGTTTCTCGTTCTGGATTAACAAAGCTTCCAAAATTCGTAAGCGCCTGCTGTCCGTGGCGCTGCCGATAATTTTGGTATTGGCGACGATGTCTGCCCGGCTAATTTGGAAGTTATGTCGCTGTAGAGCATGATTTCTGATAGCACCTTGCTGAACGTGGCACGAGATCCTCTTGGAAAGTTTCATGGTAGTCATACCTATGTATTTGCCGGGGCATCCTCGGACTGGGCATTGGTGAGAGTAGACTACATTTGTCTTCTTCAGAGGGTCGTTATCAGGGGGCGCTGGAGTGTTCCTCATGATCAAGTTGCGGGTTTTTTCAGTCTGGTAATAGATGATGAGTTTCACTTTCGTGGTCTCATCAGTGTGTGAAACGTTGTTATTGATGATGTCTTTAATGGCCTTCTCATCCCGCTGATATTCGGCGTGCATGAGGCCTTTGTAGTAAAGTTTGATGTCTTTAGATCCGTTGGTGGAGGTGTCTGACCTATCTGTAGTTCTGTCGGACCCCTGGCTGGCGCTGTCAGACCCTTCCACCAAAGGAGACCCATACCACTTGTCTATAACTGTCCTCACTTCACGCTGGACATGCTTGTTGCTGTAGCCGTTGTTGATGAGGAACTGTGCGACCCTTTTCAGCGCTCCTAGTGGGTGTCAGTCCATGTCGAGCAGTGAGACAAGGCCCTGGAAAGGGTCGCACAGTTCCTCATCAACAACGGCTACAGCAACAAGCATGTCCAGCGTGAAGTGAGGACAGTTATAGACAAGTGGTATGGGTCTCCTTTGGTGGAAGGGTCTGACAGCGCCAGCCAGGGGTCCGACAGAACTACAGATAGGTCAGACACCTCCACCAACGGATCTAAAGACATCAAACTTTACTACAAAGGCCTCATGCACGCCGAATATCAGCGGGATGAGAAGGCCATTAAAGACATCATCAGTAACAACGTTTCACCCACTGATGAGACCACGAAAGTGAAACCCATCATCTATTACCAGACTGAAAAAACCCGCAACTTGATCATGAGGAACACTCCATCATCTATTACCAGACTGAAAAAACCCGCAACTTGTTCATGAGGAACACTCCAGCGCCCCCTGATAACGACCCTCTGAAGAAGACAAATGTAGTCTACTCTTACCAATGCCCAGTCCGAGGATGCCCCGGCAAATACATAGGTATGACTACCATGAAACTTTCCAAGAGGATCTCGTGCCACGTTCAGCAAGGTGCTATCAGAAATCATGCTCTGCAGCGACATAACTCCCAAATTAGCCGGGCAGACATCGTCGCCAATACCAAAATTATCGGCAGCGCCACGGACAGCAGGCGCTTACGAATTTTGGAAGCTTTGTTAATCCAGAACGAGAAACCAGCGTTGAATACGACTCAAGAAATTTTCCTCCTACCATCCTGTCGACGTACAAACGCTAGGAACCAAGAACAAGACCCTCAGAATGATGACAACCCCGATCCTGACACCCCTACAAATGGAGAAATCGTCTGGCCGAATGCTGATAATGGCGGCGAACATGGCCCAGAATTTCAGCCTGCTGAGCGTAGGAATGTGCTGACTGACTTTGAACCCGTCTCGGCGCGTGCCTCAGCCAATCAGGGAGCTCGGATACCTCTCTCAGCCCAGTCCACTGAGCGAGAGAGGAGCCTGCCTGACTTTTTGGCTGGCTCGGCACGCGTCCTGACCAATCAGGAGCCAGGATCCCTTCCTACCTCTCAGCCTGGGAGGCCAAGCCGAGCTCGTCGTACATCTGCCACCCGAACTTACAACCTCCGCTCAACCAATCAAAATTCGAGGCTCCTCTCTACGAACCAAAGACGGGGTATATAAGGACCCAGATCTAGCCCGAGCCTCACTTCTCGCCTGAAGACGGAGCAAGCTGTTCCGAAACGCGTCGCAACCCACTCCTGACTTTACCTGTTGTAATTTTCGAGTATTACTTGTACTTGTATTGATTACATCCAGCCTTAACCTGATTTGTATCCTTCACCCTGATGAGCTTCGCCAACTTGCTAGCTGAATGTAGCAATCCTGAAAAAAGAATTGTCCGAAGAATCGAGAAATTGGACAAGAAATTGAATTCTGCCGATGCAGCCATAGTATTTAACTCCACCTGTTTGAAGGAGGGTCTCCTACCAAGATATTATTATTGTTATTATTATTAATGTTGTTATTATTATTATTATTATTATTATTTTTATTATTATTATTAATGCCTGAGCTACAACACTGGTTGGAAAAGCAGGATGCTATAAGTCGAAGGGTTCCAACAGGGAAAATAGTCCAGTGAGGAAAGGAAATAAGGAAATAAGTAAAATACGAAAAGTAATGAATAAAGAATGTAAACTATCTTAAGATCAGTAACAAAGTTGAAATAGATATGTCATATATAAACTATGAATAGACTCATATCAGCTTGTTCAACATGAAAACATTCGTTGCAAGTTTGAACTATTGAAGTTCCATGGATTCAAATGCCTGTTTAGGAAGATCATTCCTCAAGCTGGTCCCAGCTGGAATATAACTTTCAGAATACTGTGTGGTATTGAGCCTTATGATAGAGAAGGCAAGACTTAGAATTCACTGCATACTTAGTAATTCGTACATGATAATTATTGGCTTTTTATAATGATTTAGGATAGATGTACTCCAATATTTGTGAAAATTTGTTGGTTAATGACCCCCAACTTTTTGCTCGGCAGCGGGAGTAGTTATATGCACATTAGAGTTATGTTTATTGTATTACAAATTAGTTTTTTATTTGAAAGAATCAATTGTTGTGGGATATTTATTATCCATACAACTCAATTCCTTTGATTTCAGTGCTATTCAGCACGTCATGAACATAAAAACTATATCAAGCCAAGGTAGGGAAATGAAAAAAAATGTAGTTCGAGATAGTATTTTCCGATTCCCTGGATTATTTGCATTGTTCGTCTTCAGTAGTTACTCTTCCACATTCATCAAGTATTTATCGGTTAGGATTCCTATCCCCCTCCCTGGCTAATGGATAATAAGATTGTTACACATTATTTTCATAACTGTATTTGGAAAACTTTTTTTCACAATTTCACGATTAATAGGAATATTTTTCATTCATTTTAACTAACAGAAATACACAAGACCTTGTAGCCAAATATATCGATAGACATCCTATTGATGGTCAATCCACATTTATTAAGGCCCAAGAACGTTCATCTCGTGTGAAAGGAAAGTAATCTTACCTTGGTATCGTATTTCCAGCGAATGAAGATCTCTAAGAAAAGTATAAATGCTTCCAGTATTATTTTATTTAATCTTATCGCTAAAGCTCCAAGTGAGCGTGACGTGGCATGGCAGGTCTCTGCAATATTTCTTGCAATTTCTTGTTGCTTTCAATTGGGTTGTGAGGCTTCCCTTGTCTAGCCTGTCTGGCAAAAGAGAGATCCCCTTAAAGTTATAGCAATTTTTCAATTTTGTATTACACTTTTAAGTGAAAATTTGGTAAATTGTTGTGTTTATTATTGCAGTATTTTTTGGTAATTTATTATATTTATTATTGTATTATTTTTAGCAATATATTATATTTGTTAGCGTATCGTTTTTGACAACTTGTTGCTTTTATTTTATTATTTTGTAATTTTTTATATTCATTATAAATCTGATCATGGTGTTTATTTCAGATCGGAGAGTATTGCCATATCCATGAGCAGGTATTTTTCAGATTTTCAATTGATTTTACTGAAGTTTTAACGACAGATCTCCCATTCAGAAAACTAATCGTTTTAGTATCCGTTGAAATTTAGGAAAGAAAATATAATAATCAGATTGTGTTTCTTTACTCTTACTTGTTTTATTCTTAATGAAAGTCATTTGGAGAGGCACTATAATGTCCTTCGTAATACAGGACTAAGGATGTTATGGCCTTATAGGTAACGCCTCTGCCTGGTGATCGCTAGACGGGGGTTCAAGTCCTGCTCAAACTCGTAAGTTCCTTTAGTATATGCGACCTTACCATCGTTGTGAGCTATGGATGGGGGTTTTGGGAGAGCCAGGCTGCTGACTCATTAGCTAAATTGGAATTTTAGATCCATGAATGTATGATGTGTTGTTCATATAGTTCTAAAGTGTTGTTTTTATGAAAGTGATTTTTTTTATTGACCCTGGTCCTATCCTGGGTGGAGAGGGGGATTGAGCACCGATCATAGATATGTATGCAGTCTTTAGGGCTTTGTCCAGCTTGCGAGGGCAATGTCACTGTCCCTTGCCTGTGCCATTCATGGGCGGTCTTTTAAACCTCTAAAAGGATAAATAGAAATGCCGTAAAATTAATTGCAGTACCTCAAAGAAACTTTAAAAATATGTTACCATTAATACATATATTATGGAAAATATGTGTGGTAATATCTCTCTCTCTCTCTCTCTCTCTCTCTCTCTCTCTCTCTCTCTCTCTCTCTCTCTCTCTCTCTCTCTCTCTCTCTCTCTCCTATATATATATATATATATATATATATAATATATATATATATATATATATAATATATATATATATATATATATATATATATATATATATATATATATATATATATATATATATATATATATATATATATATATAATGTACACGACCCGTCAAAAATGACGGCTAAATATTTAGATAGATATGCACACACGCGTATACACACATTCAATCCTCTCACCGCTTCCCCTTTCCTAACTATAACGCAACACAACAGTTCCAGTTTCCGCGTGTACCTCTCTGAGTACCCTCTCTCAACAGAGTATGATTACTTCATCTCCCTCTACCCGTGGTACGGGGAGAGACCGAGTAATTATACGACGGGCAATGCCGTTCAGCGTGACAGGAAAGATATATATATATATATATATTATATATATATATATATATATATATATATATATATATATATATATATATATATATATATATATATAATTTATGTGTGCGTGTTTCTGTATGTCTTTGTACGTGTGAGTGGGTGTGTTGTGCGCGTAATCGTATATGCAGGATTCTGCGTTGTACTTCTATGAAGGATACGTGTTATGTATAAAACCTACTTCATCAGAAAGCTGTATTTGTAATCAATATCCCTTGTGTTCCTCATAAAAGTATTATGCAGTAAAATCAGGAAACTGCTGATAATACCCAATTTTGAAAAAAGCAATTATGCACACTAAGAATGGGAGCTTTTTCGTATTCCAGCGAGTTTTTTTTTTAGCTAATCTAATATTTATGCAAATCGTATTAGAAACTAAATCAAAATGTCAAAATAGAGACTGTAATATTAGTTTTCAGTTCCAATATGACTTTTCCATAATTTGTCTTTCATTTTATCGTCGTCCTATTGTTTTTATGTGTTTATAAAGTATGAATGAGACTGGAGAATACATAATACTTATATCACATTACTATTTACTTTCTTTAAAATTTTAAGAAAACAAGGACTTTGAGTACATACAAAAGGAGTAATTGGGTCTTAACCCCTTTTTTCATAACCCCTTTTTTCATAACCCCTTTTTTTCATATGCATTTTGTCGCTTTGGCTCAGTTGTGCATCATGCTATTTTTCCTAAATTAAATTGGATTTTTATTCCATGTCGGTAATAGATTAATTTATTTCGTAATATTTCAATTAAAATGCTAATCCTGATGACATTGTTATAATTGAAATAAACTCTCTCATTTTTTTTTTTTTTTTTTTTTTTTTTTTTGCGAAGTCTCAAAGTATATTTTTTTTTTGTAAAAAGAATACTTTTGTTATAAAAATCATCGCTGCGTGTAAATTCGATTTGCATTAATCCTATTGTAGAGTGCACCAGTCTCCTTAATCAGGTACAACAAATCCCTCTCATCAAAAAAGAGAAAATAAATATAAAAATAGTTAAGCTCTTAAAAAATCGCTACGAAGTTATGTGTGAACTGTAAACGTATCAAGCTATGAAAATTAATTCTAAAGATTTGTACGGAAAAATAAGTTACATTTTTTTTGGGCGTCCTATTTCGCGTAATCTGGGAATCAGAGTCAATGATTCTTTAAAGGTTTTATCTATAGTCCATTTTCTATTTATGTTACTAGTGTACGAGACCCGTCAATAATGACGGCTAAGTATTTAGACAGAAATGCATGCTCAATCATCATATCCTACGCTTATTAACGCAAAGGGCCTCGGCTGTCTCTGCCTTGAGCTTTTAATTCAGTACTCCATTCATCATCATCTACTTCACGCTTCATAGTCCTCAGCCGTGTAGACCTGGGTCTATCAACTCTTCTATTGGCTTGTGGAGCTCAGTTAAAAGTTTGGTGAACTGATCTCTCTCGGGTAGTGCGGAAAGCATGCCCAAACCATCTCCATCTATCCCTCACCAAAATCTCGTCCACATATGGCACGCAAGTAATCTATTATATAGTTTCATTTCTAATCCTGTCCTACCATGTAACTCCCAATATCCTTCTGAGGTTTTGTTCTCAAATCTACAAAATCTGTTGGATATTGCTTCATTGTTATACCACGACGACTCTCCCCATAAAGTAACACAGATCTTACTAAACTGATATGTAGCCTGATTTTTATATGTAATTTCAGGCGATTTGATTTCTAAATTTATTTAACCTTGCTATTGTATATATATATATATATATATATATATATATATATATATATATATATATATATATATATATATATATATATATATTTCTTTCCTGTCACACTCGGGGGTTTTAGAGAGAGGAGGTACTCAGAGTGGTACACTCGGAAACCACACACTCCCACACATTGCCAAACCAGTGAGTTGTAGTTAGGAAAGTGGGGGTGGGGGTGGGAAGGTTTGATTTTGACGTTATTAGACGTAATTTTTGATGGCTCGGGTACACCTGTACTGTAATAACGAAGACTCTCTTAACAAGTGCTGTACAATCCTAGGTTTTTTTTCCATAGTTAACAGTGAAAATTCCGTCTTTTTCTTTTGAGAACGAGACCCTTCCTTGTACATGTTTCATTAATAATGATGGCTGCAGTAGAAGATTTCAGTTTCAGTAAATTCTCTCTCCTTATTTTCAGAGAATTCCCTTCTATGTAGAGTAGAAGGTCTTGTAGTAAATGTCTAATATCATTTCCTCCATGAAAAAATATTGACACACACACGTTTTCCTTTTACTTTTGAAATGATACAAGCTGTTATAAAAGCACGGAACATTAACGTTTCGATGTATTTCAGTACACCATTATAAAAACGAATGTTGAAAATATACAGAATTCTGTTGCGGTTTCTTGCATTATTGATGCAGATGCGTTGGGTTAGAAAGTGATGGAGCAAAGATCTCTAAGAGTGCTGATTCAGTTCTACTCCCTAATTGGCATCGTAAACCAGAAAGCTGCTAACTGGGACCAATAATCACCAGTTGTAATTCCTATACCCAACTTACAGGAGGGCGGATCATGATAACCACGATTGGATGTAAATCCAGTATTTCTGATTAAAGTGATGGTTAATGGTTTCATTGCCCTGCAAGATTACAGTGTTGGTTCAGGGAGACCTTAATAGACCATAGGGAGACGGCAGAGAAACATAGGCTACATTCATTTATGGTTCCAGAATTTGATTTAGAATATTTGTCATATCATGTGTAGGCGCTGCTGTCCTGACTTCTGATCAGGCAGGAAAGGTTGTTACTCTATGTGTGTATACCTTAGAGTACTGTTCAACCCAATGGAAACCCCCTCCTTTATGAGGGAGATGGGTTGCATTATTAATTGAATTCAAAGTTTTGAATTACACCATTTAACAATTTAATTCCTCTTTTATCCCGTAATTTTTCCAAGTTCGTTAATCCATCTTTTTCTCTTCATTCCCATGCTTCTTTTGCAATCCCTTGGAATCCATTCTGTTATTCTTAATATCCCCTTTTGTGTGATTTTTATATATATAAAACTTGCATCATCTCCCTTTATTGAAATTTGGAAAATGATTTAACAATCTTTTTCTTGCTCTTTTGTTATTTTGTTAATAAGTGGAATTTTTATTCATCTAGAACGATGTTATCTGCCGGACGATAATATTGATTTTATCTACCATAGCTATTTTAAACATCTACCTAGAGCCGTGAATATTGGTTTAGTTTTTACTTAGCAGTTTATATAAGCCTCTGAAATATTATAGTTTTAGGCTCACCACTATTGTTGGGAACTGGTGTTTGGGGATGTGGTGAATGGCATGAAAGGGGGGGGGAGGATCTTAATCTCAAGATTCGTGTCTTCGTGGGTCATTAGCGGTGATGTTCTGCAAGAATGGAAACATATTCTGTGAGATTTATTTACTTTTGTTTGTATTCCTTTAATCTCAGAAGTTACTTTTGAATATCATTAGATTACACATCACTTTACTAAGATGGTATTCATCAAGAGACGTGTCATTAATGTCACAGTCATTATCGGGATCACTTTCTATGTTTGTATTGAAGTCCGTTTTGTTAACCTCCTGACAGGTCAATTTTAGTCCTGTCACTTTTAAGAACGTTTGCTGTCAACTCAGTTCCTTATATTTACTTATTTTGGGCACATTATCATGACTTTTTCATCCTTACACTAGCACGATTTTAGAGAAGCCCATTTTTATACACATCTCTTTAAAACTAAATGCTGCATCAGCACAATTTGTTTTTTAGTCAAGTCTCTCCGTGGTTAAAATTCCCCTTAGGGAGAGCGCATTCGTGTAATAATTGTCCAATATTTATATCAATGATAAAATTTTGGAGACTCCAAGGGATGTTCTAATTTTTTGGGTGAAAAACACGAGAAACTTATTTAGGGATCTTCCTCAGTGCCTGAAGCATGTCTTTTGAACGTTTGGAAAAACATTTGTTATTGCTCATAATAATACTCCGTACTGAACAGCGTCACCCTAGTGTGGTAGTTATGCAAATGAAAGATGTATAAATAATTCTGTAAGGTCGCAAATGAATTGTGTATTCTGTTACCTACCTCCATTAAAGAACACCTTTATTGAACTTTGCTGCTTGGCACCAGGATATGCACGCATCGTACGGTAAATCGTCCCTGTGTAAATCAAACCTTCCAGCTCCAACGAGACCGTCAGCCTCATTGTGTTAACAGAATCAGGCTACATTAGTCCAACCTCGTTGAAAGTAGTACCCCAGTCACATCTGTTCACAATAACAGGAAGTAAAAAGTAGTCGGCCAGTTCGAATGTCATGAGCAAGAGTTCTCCACCACTATACCTTGGAATACCACACTGGATTTCTAAGAGGATTTGTGTCATGTTCAAGAAAGTGTCAACTGCAATTCATTTGGATAAAAACTATGTTACAACAGATGCCTGGACCTAATAACTGTTATGAATGTTATTGAATTCATCCAGGATAGTTCCAACCTCCACTATCTCGAAACCCTGAATATTTTTAATAATAATTATGTCTTTAATTACAAGAATTGTCTGCAAAACAGTCAAGCCTTACAATGTATTAAAGACTACTTATACAGTGCTTAGTTTTAATGAAACGTCATTGCTATTGTTATGATGCTACCCGTCGAGGTACGGAGAACTAACCCTATGGCCCACTCTTTTCTGTCAGCCCCTCAAAGTCTTTATTGCCAGTCATTCATTTGTCCTTATTTCGTTTTCATTAATGAAAATTTCCTTAATCGTCTTGGTTTTGGATATGATTTTTTTTCTTTCACACATTTACTCCTACGTTAAGGGGTCGGTTGCCGGATGTGCCCTTTCCAATGCCTTTTATCAAAGCCTCCTCTTCCATCAAACCTTTCTCTCCTTATCTCGCCACCCAATTCTCTGCCTCCCTCTCGATCTCCCTCCCCGCTAACAGGTTCTTTTCAAACCCGCAGTCCCTCCCCACCATCCTTTCTCAATACCATCTCAGTCATGACACTTATCGCTGTAATCTTTACTACTCCTGCCACTCATCTTAATTCATCATTTTCCAATCTTTCAAGCAGTGATATTCTCATGATTCACTTCAGCAGTCTCTCTCTTTGTTCTCTCAATCTTTGCTTCCTCTTTTCGTCTTAGAGCCCACGTATCTGATCCATACATTAACACTGGTCATATTGCTGTGCTGTAGATCTTGAATTTTAACTTAATTGGCATTTTCTTATCACATAAAAGTGTGATTAAAGTCCCTTACCAATGAAATCTTGATGATCGCCTTAAGTTAATGGTTGAAACGGCTGTTGGCGAATAAATGGTAAAACATTTTCCTCTTCCTTTTTGGAGTTTTAAGAATGATAAAGAGAATACTTATACATGATTCAAAGGATGGTTGGGCGCCACATGCATAGAGAGAGAGAGAGAGAGAGAGAGAGAGAGAGAGAGAGAGAGAGAGAGAGAGAGAGAGAGAGAGAGAGAGAGAGAGAGATAATTTCTTTTGTACGTATGAATTATTAAATTATAGTTTGCAAAAGTGCAAAAAAAAAAAAAAAAAAAAAAACCAACGTCTCTGTAAAATGAAACACGGTTTTGTTTATAAAATGATGAATGTTAAACCAAGATATGAATTTTGATCAATGTATTGATACTCCCAATTGTAGTGATATCCTTATGCCTTCCTTTTTATCTTACAGAACAGCAGGCGTCGATCCATGTAAACGCGCCGAAGAGTTGAAGTCGGAATCTTTGGTGAGTGTTGAAATTATTGAATTGCTAAAGGTGGGGTTTTCTTTTTCCATGATTTGTCGGATTTGGATGCAATAGTGTAAATAAAAGAAATTAGATTAAAGTAGAGTGATTAGTAGGGAAAACCTCTCCTTTAGCTATGGTTGTAATTTTGGTTGTAATTGCTATTGTTATTCCTATCATTGTTATTATCATCGTTATTATACTGGTTAATGCTTTTGCTTCCATAGATTGAATTTGAATTGAATACATCTATTTTGCATACAGTTTCACTTGAAATATGCATTTTATTTCTAAAGAAACAATCTTAAATTATATATCAGTTGATTATCTTGAGCGAGCAATCGTTCAACTTATGTTATCTAAGTTCTATTTGCTTATTAGTTGGGGAGGGGGGGAATTGGTGGGATGAAAGAAATGATGTTGGGAATGGGGTGTGGAAATTGGTGGGGTGAAAGAAATTATGGGGAGAAAATTTATTAGGGTGGTAATCTCGTGGGAGGAATTTTCGGGGTGGAATTTACATGGAACCAAAGGTAATAGTGCTGGTTCTAATAACCGCTTATTTTTCTTGTGTTGTATTTATATCTTTCATTGATCTGTCGCAGCAGCAACTATAATTGGATTGGTTTTACTAAGGTAAGAATTTTGGGGTCGTTTCTTCAAGTGGTCTTAGTAACGGTTATATTTGGCTGGTTTATGAATGTTCTGCCATTTGCATTTTTTTTATACTAGGGTTACTGTATCAACAATGTTTTCCCTGTAAGAAATAAAAGAAAATATAACATAATTTTGAGGTTAGCGTTCAGTGAATATAGTTTATTTTTTATTTGTAATATAATTTGATTTTGTTTTTTATTTTTTAATTTATTTTTACAATAGTTTCATATAATAATCGTTTTCTAGATTATGATTTTCATTTTCGAAATTGAAATGAAAAGAAAAGTTAGTTCTCGTTTCTTCATGATGAAGAGTAATTGTATGTCATGGAATTGACACCATAATCGACACATTCTGGATATATATATATATATATATATATATATATATATATATATATATATATATATATATATATATATATATATATATATATATATATATATATGAACATATATCTCAAGCACACGTGATTTTAATTAATGTAAATATCACCCACGAAATGCATTTAATACCGAATTCTATCTTGGGAATACATATCCACTTGGAATTCATTTTATGGTAACAGCTTCTGGCCGGGTGGTGATTCGAACCACCACCTGTACGGCTAGAAACTATGCTGGCAGGGACCCTACCGACTCAGCTATCTTGAGCTGAGTCGGTAGGGTCCCTGCCAGCATAGTTTCTAGCCGTACAGGTGGTGGTTCGAATCACCACCCGGCCAGAAGCTGTTACCATAAAATGAATTCCAAGTGGATATGTATTCCCAAGATAGAATTCGGTATTGAATGCATTTCGTGGGTGATATTTACATATATATATATATATATATATATATATATATATATATATATATATATATATATATATAGAGAGAGATATATATATATATATATATATATATATATATATATATATATATATATATATATATATATATATTACAGATGTAATCTTCCTTAGCACGAAGATAACTTAATATATGGAAGTCTACATAAGGAAAATTGAAAGATGTCTATGTGTAAAAATGCTCTACAGTTTCGTCCGCCAATGGACCTCTTCTTGGAGCGTATATTATGCAAAATAAACGCTCCAAGAAGAGGTTCATTGGCGGACGAAACTGTAGAGCATTTTTACATATAGACATCTTTCAATTTCCTTATGTAGACTATCATATATATATATATATATATATATATATATATATATATATATATATATATATATATATATATATATATTTGTGTGTGTGTGTGTAAAAGAAAAGTATCAATTCATGTAAAGTGTTTAAAATGAGACATATTTTATCAGTGCATAATATTCCTGAAAATGATACCGTGGCTGCGTTACCAACTTGTGCATCTTGATTTATATCTTGGACAAGTAAACGTCTTTTATTGAGGGATATTCCCACTTAACATTTGCATTTACTACTCTGATTATTATTATGTGTTTAATGTTTACTATTGTTCTTACAACTATCATGTATTTGCTGTAACTCCTATTTGGATCATAAATTCTCCTAATTATCATTTTCATAACATTATTTGAAAATAGAAAAATTCAAATAAGTGTAATGATATATAAAAAGGAAGCAAAATCAAACTCTTTGAGTCGTAGAGTTTTCCCCTAGTCGTTCCTTCAAAAAAAAAAAAAAAAAAAAAATCTGGTTGTGTAAACTTTTCCGTGCGGCAGAAGAAGTTTTCTTAGAAATAGCTTTTTTTTTCCCTCTGCTTTTACTCACGTGAAGGCGCCTTCATCTTGAATTCCACGCTTGAAAGATAATGTATTGCTGAAGGTGTGTGTATGTATGTGTGTGTCTGTGTGTGTGCTTGTTTGTTGGTGGACTCTAGAGAAAGGGGCTCACGATAAATTCCTTTACATAGTGCGAAAAATCTATATACACTTCCTATGCAAATATTTATGTACGGATGTATTTGCATGTTTGGATGATGTTAGTCTTTACTTATTCATATAATATATTTATTTATTTGTTAACACTGCTTTCTACCTCAACCCTTTCCAGTGCACTTTTGACCTTTGCTCGAAGCCGTCATTTGGATGGGATTAGTATAATGATGATTGGTCTTTTTTTCACAAGTGATTGTGATTGATGTATTGTAAAGATGCCTATTTGGTCTTCAAAGTTGCTTTATTGATATTCGTGTTACTGGGTGCGATCTCATTATTTAGCCGGAAGGCTTTTAGATGTATCCCTTCCAGTGCCAATGTCATAGCTAACAATACATAAGAAATAGTAACATCTTTTACGTTTCAGTTTATTTATTTATTTATTTATTTTTTTATTTTTTTTTTTTGGTGAGGGGGAGGGCAACTGGAGTTTCATCTTTAATTTTGAAATGGTTTTCATCTTAACTATTAGGGAATTTTCATCTTAACGTTTAGAAAAATTTCATCTTAACTTCTAAGGGGATTTTCATCTCGACCTTTAAGAGGATTTTCATATTAGCTTTTAAGAAATTTTCACCATGACTTTTAAGGGGATTTTCATATTAGCTTTTAGGAAATTTTCACCATGACTTTTAAGGGGATTTTCATATTAGCTTTTAGGGAATTTTCATATTTGGTTTTAGGGAATTTTCATCTTGACTTGCAAGGGGATTTTCATTTTGACTGTAAAGTGGAGTTTCATCATGAATTGTAAGGGAAGTGTTGCCTTGATTTGGAAGCAAGTTCCATTTTTAGTTTTATGTAATTAAATTTTGAATTTAAAGTGAAGTTTCATTTTGACTTCGAGGGATTTTTCATTCTGACTTGCAAGAGGATTTCCCAATGACTGACTTGCAATGGGAGTTCCCTAATAGATTTCAGAGGTAATTTTAATCTGAAATCCAAAGGATTTGGTCCATTTTTAAATTGCGATGAGAATTTCATTTCGGTTTGCTATAGAATTTTTAATTTGTATAGGAAAGGAAATTTCGATTTGATCTGCAAATGAAGTTATATTATGACAGGCCATGAAATTTGATTTTTTTCTTGCAAGGAGAGTTCAATCATAATTTAAAAGGGGTTGATTTAATTTCAGTTTGTAAATAGAGTTTAATTCTGACTCTTAGGGGAGTTTTATCTGAGATACAAGGGGAATTCATTATTAATTCGCAAGTGGTGTTTCTTTTTCACTTGTAAGGGGAGTTTTGAATGGGAAGCGTAGTTCGTAGTGACGAACAGGGGTTTTGACCTACAAGGGGACTTTCAATAATAGCAAGGTAGAGTACCATATTAACTTTAAAGGAAAGTTTCATTTTGGATGTTCAAAGAGAGTTATATTTTAACTCGCACTTAAAGTTTTATTTTGGTTTGCCTCTGTATTTTTGTTCCTCAGTACTTCGGTTTACTGAAAGTGATTGATATAAACATAAAAAACAAGGCATTTGGTGTATGATAATGAAATGCCAATAGGATTA
>NC_090743.1:18814123-18834123 GCF_036898095.1 Palaemon carinicauda
AGTGCGGATACTTTTACGTGGTGAAAGGGTTTCCGCTACGATCAGTAAAGCTTTGGTAGTCAAGGCACCCATACTAGGTTCGTTTGCTGTCAGCGATTAGACGAAAATCTCTTATCACCATTCCTCACTGGTCAGCGAGATGATGTAAATTTGTCAAACCCCAGACATGAATTGACATGTCTTAGGCCTTTGTCTATATATATATATATATATATATATATATATATATATATATATATATATATATATATATATATATATATGACAATGGATATTAAACTTATTTCAGTCGATTATCCTGTTATTTAATCTTCAGAGGAGGACACATTTACTCCAGGACAAACCTTTAAGAGATATACTGGGGGAAAATTGTAATACCCTGAACTTGAAAGAAAATGTATACAGAGTACTTTAATTTTATAAATGTATTTATTTAGTCTTTGTAATGCCTTCTTACTTCACATTTAGATGTTATTGTGTGAAAGTAGTGTGAGTGTAGAGGTATGATTGATTAATTTGCATTATATGGCGCCTAATGGGCTTTGGTGCCCCAGTGCCTGGCTTGAGGCCTAAATTTTATAATCAATTCAATTCAGTATAATATATATATATATATATATATATATATATATATATATATATATATATATATATATATATATATATATATATATATATATATATATATATATATGTTTGTCTGTATATATATATATATATATATATATATATATATATATATATATATATATATATATATATATATATATTTATATTGTATATATATGCAGTGGAAGATGAAATATCATTGGAAGGAGAAAGGATTAATGAGGTAGAAACATTTAACTATTTAGGAACTATGATCTCCAATACAGGGGATTTAGAATTAGTTTAGTGAAGATTAAAAAAATAATATCAGACAATGGCTAGGTTAACTAAAATTTGGAAATCAGATCGCCTGAAATTACAAACTTTATATCAGTTTAGTGAGATCGGTGTTACTCTCTAGACATGAATCATGGTATGATAATGAAACAATCTCCAATAGATTTAGTAGATTTGAGAACAAAGCCCAAAGAAGATTATTTGGAGTTGAATGGCAGGACAAGATTAGAAATGAAATTATAAAAGAGATTACTTGCGTGCCATATGTGGATGAGATCATGATAAGTGGTAGATGGAGATGGTTTGGGTATGATCTTCGCACTCCCCAAGAGAAATTAGTTCACCAAACGTTCAGCTGGGCTCCACAGTGGACTAGAAGAGTTGGAAAACCCAGGCCTACATGGCTGAGGACTATGAAGTGCGAAGTAGATGATGAAAGGAGATGTATTGAATAAAAAGCTCAAGATAGAGACGACTGATTAAATGTAACCGAGGCATTTTGCGTCAATAGGCGTAGGAGGAGATGGTGATGAGGATGATATATATTTCCGGTCACGCTTAGTGGCATTGTCAGACGTATAACTACTTCTCTCCCCGTCCATCGGGTAAGGGAAAAAGGTGTAGTCATAACGAGGTGAGAGGGGTTGTAGTTAGAAAAGGGAGAGGGGGTAGGAAGAGTTCAATCTGTGCATGCGTGTGCTTGCATTTTGATCTAAATATTTAGCCGTCATTTTTGACGGGACGCGCATATTAGTGTATATATATATATATATATATATATATATATATATATATATATATATATATATATATATGACATTCAATGTGTAAATCTTATTAAAGTTCTCTACACAGGAGATTCAACCCTGTTTTACGTTAGATTATGAATTTGTCAATGCCCATTTACTGTATTGTTTTTTTTTTTTTATGAACAATTCCTTGTTAGGGAAACCACTTCACTTTCGCAAGGAAGACATTTCTAAACATTTTACATATATTGCATATTCTGTTTAAGTTTCTTTTTCAGAGGATAAACTGCAACGCATTCACTGCCACAGCCATAATCTAATCAACGAAATTCGGATAAACTTTCTGTGGCGAAAAATTTCACAAAATTAGCTGTATCATAAACCACATAAAAGGCTCATTAGTTTATTTTCATTGGATAGATTTTGATATTTCTATATTTGCCTCCTCGATGCACACAGCTTTTTCCTCCAGTTCCATTGTTAAGTCTTCTCTGAATTCTCATTACAGTTTTATTTATACTTATTCAAAGGTGAAATTCATTTTAATTTCTTATTAACTCATTTTATCTATTTCTATAACAAATTTATTTTTGTTTACATTCGCTAACCAGCTTTCTAATGAATGAACTATAATGATACAACTTCACTCAATAGAACATTCTTCCCCCTCAGTACCTAAAACGATGATCCACGTGTTCTCAAAATGAGCTCCTCTCGTCCTCAGTAATTTAGAGAAGGAAAATTTCCCGAGAAAACCGTTTAAAATCAGAATTTTAATGAAATTATTTGATTCAGAAAAAATAATTCCTGAAAAAAATAACTCTTGAAATTAAAATTATGATGAAATTCCGTCGAAATGTTCAGACGATGTTTGGCGCAGTTTATGAAGCGCGAATATTTGATCTCCCTTTGGAAGGGAACCTGGAAGGGATACCTGTACGGGGGTCCTGGAAGGGGACCTGGAAATCTTCCAAAAACATGGCAAGCCTTCATCAAGGCTCATTGACGGCTCGTGGGAATTAGGCACCGATCGTTTCCCCCGATTTATGAAGGAATTATCAGCCTGGCTGATTCGCCACATTTGTGGGAAATCGCGTTTTCGGCAAATGAGCGATTCAGAGATATGCCGGAGCTGGATTTGGGTTTGATTTATAAATAGGATTCTTAAATGAAATTTTCATACTTGGAACGAACATAAATAGGTTTTTAGTTTTTGTTTATAATTATGATTTTTAAAAAAAATTGTTAAGACTCGGAACGAACGTAAACAGGATTTTAGATTTGATTTGTAATTATGATTTAAAAAAAAAATCTTAAGGCTGAGAACAAACGTAAACGGAATTTTTATTTATTTGATTTATAATTAGGATTTGAAAAAAAAAATTATGGTGCGGAAAGAAAATAAATAAGTTTTTGTTCCAAGGCATTTTAGTTATCAAAATGAAATTCATTAGGAACGGCAGCTTTATGTCCTTTTCCAGTCTAGAAATCAAGAAAAATTAAAGAGAAAAAAGTACAAAGTTTCATCCAATAGCAAAACAATAAATCTGCCCTTTAAACTGGAAAGGTTATAAGAGTCAAGAAAAACAAAAGAATGTAAAGAATTCCAAAGTTTAACTGTGTCCAGCTTTTAAAATGTCATTGTTTCCTGGAGCAGAAGTTCGTGAGATGGAACAAACATCTATTTTATATGTATTTTTAAGTCACAAAGTTTTAAATTTTAGTGCTATTTATCTTATTTTTTGCTTAACAAAACCTGGAACGAGTTATAAGATGGTGTTGCCGGACAAGTTTGGGAAAAAATTTAATGTTTGTTCCAAAACTCTGATTCTCCGATTTTGTTCCATAGAATTTTTTGATATCTCTTAGTAAAAAGAAACTTTTCTTCTACAGAGAATGTTGTTTGTGAGAGAAGGGCGAGGGCTGATTTGTCGAATTTTTTTATGCGATAATAGGTGTTTGTGTTAGTGATATTGCCAGTTTTCCTATACTATAGTGACTTGAATTGGTCTCCTCTTAACGTACTTTTATCCTAGATTATTGTACGTCGTATTTAATCCTTATACTCATCAGGGCATTAGATGGCTGCTGTGTTTTACTGAAGCCTTGTGACCAAGCCGGTGGGGGTTTTTATATACACATTCGTGATTCTTTGCCCTCAAGGCTCAAATTGTTTCATAATTCGACGGTTTCTTTGGGGGCATGTATTCATTCACAAATTAAATGTTGCTCTATCTGTTTTATATAATTTGGTCTCATAGTAGTTATCTAGTTCTTCCAAAACATTATTTTCTTAATTTTAAGAACAGCTAAATGTTATGCGTTATCTTATACTCTATTTCTTAAATAAAAAATTGTAAAAAAATTTGTCTTTCTTAAGATAAATATTGTTTACACCCAAACACATCAAAATGACGCTTCCATGTACCTGATATTAATTGATATATCCCTACTGAGAAAGAAACTAACGCAAAAGCGAGAAGAATGTCGCCTTGGATTGGTTTTGTAATATACCCATGATCACAAATTTTTGAAAAATGTAATTTTCCCTCGTGTAGAATACTTTACTTCTGTAAAAGCACGAGGAAAACAGTGTTAGAGATGGGCAACACCCGTTATGAAGCAAAAATATTGAATAAAGGAGCAAGAGTGGAAGAGTGGTGTTGATAATTAAGGAGCAAGAGTGGAAGAGTCGTGTTCATTTCTGGGGTTGGATATGGGCTGAAGGACCGCTTGGGGAACTTGTCAAATTGTCGGGAAAATTCACAAGTAATGATTATATTGAAGTATTGGAGAAAGTGTTCTTGCCTACAGCGAGAGCTATGGCTATTCCTGATCCCCTCCCCATCAATCTGGTGCTTGACAATAGCCAGATTCATTTGACTCAAGTGGTGAAAGAGTGGTTAAATCTTCACCCAGAAGAGGACTTGATAGTTGGTTAGCTAAGGGGTGTGCCCTAAATCCCATAGAAAACCTTTTGGCAATTATGGTTTGTGACGGGCGTAGGTGAACAACGCACCTGCTAAGCCATCAAAATGGAAGCCTTTTTTAGGTATGGGAGTCTATTTGACATAACCCAAATATATGCAAAAACGGAAACCAGGAAGGAGGAGATTTAAATAATAGTTTGTTCCGTAACCGAAATACAAACCACGCTATTTACAGAGGGTTTACTTTTAGCGCAGCTGAAATGACGAGCCAATAGTTTTAACGAGGGTTAATTACCCCCGCGCTAGTTAGCGGGGGGGGGGGGAGGGTAGCTTGCTACCCCTCCCCCCTCCACACACCGGTGACTTGCTTCACTTCACTTTTGGCTCGGCGGTGATCAGACGTGTCTGCTCATCGCCCTCGTGACAGCCTTTAATTTTCTGCTTTTTCTTTTCAGCGTGTGTGTTTGTTGGAAGTTGACCTTCATTTATTTCTTTACAATGCGTACATGCCCTGGAGTTGCCGGTCGTCCTTGTGGGACTTTCATGTCGGACGTAAATACGGATCCGCACACCCTCTGCCCTCAATGTCGGGGCCGACGGTGTGACCAGGAGAACATGTGCCATGAGTGCAGGGAGTGGTCTGCCTCCCAGTGGGAGAGGTTTGGCCGTCGGCGTAAGAAGAAGTCCAAGAGAGACCGTTCTCCTCCGGGGTTAGCCTTGAAAGAGGAAGGTTCTCGGGACTCTTCTTCCGCCGCCCAAACCTCCTCCGAAGCTCCCCCTCGTCCGCCTCCTCAGGAGAGTCGGCCGAGTGGGACCGCAGGCCCTTGTTCTGTTTCCCGACCTTGGGTGGGGGGAGAGGGCGTCGCCTCCCATAGCGAGGCGGTTCCCCCTCCTCCTCCGGGGGAGGTTATTGATAATGCCTTATCCAGTGATGATCTTTTACAGATTTGGTCGTCCCTGGGGCTTAAGGGCTTGCCCTCCAGGGTCGCTCTTATTGACCTTGTCTCGTTGGGGGCCACTGTTAAGCAGTCGCCGGTGGTAGCAGAGGTAGACCCTCAGTCTATTGTCGACGTCGTGGTGACAGAGGCCTCCAACGTGGCTGGGCCTTCCGCCGCAGGTGCTGTTGCGGGTGATGGTGCTAAAGGCTCTCCTCCTCCTTCCGTACATCCTTCGAAGGGGGAAGTGAGTCCTTCGGTCTCGGCTGCTGCTCAGCTTCCTTCTGAGGGAAGTGCTTTAACGGAGACTCCCCTTCGGAGGACCGATGGTCCCGACGATCTTCCCCGAGGCCACCTCCGCCGTAAGGCTCACCGTCCGCTACGCCACAAGGGCCTCCCTTCCCCTTACAGGGGGACTAAGAGGTGCCTTTTTGGGTCTTCATCCTCCGGGGGGGGACTCTCCTCGTCCGCCTCAACCTACAGCTCCGCCCTCCTTGAACCTCTCTGCAGACCGCTCACCATCTCCTGCCAGATCTTCACGTTCTGGAGAACTCGTCACCCGACGGGCAACGGTCCCTTCGGGGCTAAGGGATCCTTCCCTTACGCGAGCAGTGCTAGCGCACAAGCGCTCTCCTGATCTTCAGCGCTCTCCTGCTCGTCGACGATCTCCTGCTCACCAAGACTCTCCTGCTCGCCGACGCTCACCTGCTCGTCGGCTCTCTCCTGATGTTCGCCCCCCTCGCCAGCGCTCTCCTGCTCGTCAGTTCTCTTCCGAGCGTCAGCGCTCATTTGAGGACCATCGCCCTGCGGTCTCTGACCACCCTTTAGTTCCTGCTGAACTCCCTGCTCACCATCTGCCTGGTCGTGTGGCTACGCAACATCGTGCTGCGCGTGTGTCAAAAACACATGTTCGCCAACGTGCCAGCGATCTCCCAGTTCCTGCTCGTGAACGCGCCGCGCCACCTGTCCTTTCACATGACACGCGTCGACCTTCTGCTTGCCAGCGATCTCCAGCTCGCCAGCGATCACCTACGCGTCAGCGATTACCTATTCAACAGCGACAGCTAGCGCGCCAACTTTCTCCAACGCTCCTGAAGGAACATGGTTCGCCAGCTTCTAGCTCGCCATCGCGCGATCGCCCGCCTGCGCATGCTGCTCGCCATCGCTCGCCATTGCACGATCGCCCTCCTGCGCATGCTGCTCGCCATCGCTCGCCCCTGCACGATCGCCCTCCTGCGCATGCTGATCACCATCGCACCCCATCACGCGATCGGCCACCTGCGCATGCTGATCGCCATCGCTCGCCCCTGCACGATCGCCCTCCTGCGCATGCTGCTCACCATCGCTCGCCCCTGCATGATCGCCCTCTTGCGGATGCTGATCACCATCGCACCCCATCACGCGATCATTCACCTGCGCATGCTGCTCGCCATCGCTTACCATTACGCGGTCATTCACCTGCGCATGCTGCTCACCATCGCACGCCAGTGCGTCGACATGCCACATCGCGCCATCACCAACTTGAGCGACTGCACTCACCAGCTCGCCATCGATCGCCTGTGGATCTACATCGCCAGCGATCTTCCTCACCTACGCGGCAGCGCGTTCCCTCGCCGTCGCGCCAACGCTTGCGTTCGTCGCCTCGGACACGCGTTCATTTACCTGCCCACCCTCGCGCCCACTCGCCTGCGCGCCCGCGCGACCGCTAGCCTGCGCACCCGCGCGACCACTCGCCTGCGCGACCGCTCGCCTGTGCGCCCGCGCGACCGCTCGCCTGTGCGCCCGCGCGACCGCTTGCCTGTGCGCCCGCGCGACCGCTCGCCTGTGCGCCCGCGCGATCATCCACCTGCGCGCCCGCGCGATCATCCACCTGCGCGCCCGCGCGATCGCTCGCCCGCGCGACCATTCGCCTTCGCCCGACCATTCGCCTTCGCCCGACCATTCGCCCTCGCGCGACCATTCGCCTTCGCGCGACCATTCGCCCTCGCGCGACCATCGTTCGCGGCGAATTCCGCAGCCGGTGGTAGCAGCAGGAACGCGTGCTCCTAGACGGCACTCGGGATCACCTCCATCCAAACACAGGTTGGTAGTGCAGGACGAGGAGAGATTAGTACAGCATTCTTCCCCACCTTCTTTTCAGGCAGGTACCGTCGTGTCCACTCCAAAGGATCGCCCGATCCCTTTCCCTTTAGCGAGAATTTCGGACTCTGTGTCCTTGGAGCAGCAGACTTGGTTTGGTCCTCTGGCACGGGCGTTAGTGAGGGTTATGAAACCAGCACTCGCCGGCCAGGGTAACAAACCAACGGCTGTCTCTCCTACGCTGAAGAGAAAGAGAGGAGTGGACTTCGTGGTGACTTCCCCCAGGGCGAAGTTGGTTCCCAAGAGGTCGGTCGCGAAGGTCCCTTCTCCTGCACGAGTACTCTCTCCTTCTCCCGTGGACGAGGCCTTTCCGTCCTCAGGTGAGTCCAGTGGGGCGGTAGTCTTCCCCTCGGCACCAGGGGGGGAGACTTCGCTTCAGGCAGGAGAATCGTCTCGTGAGGAAGGGGCCCCTCGAACCTCGTTGTTGGGATCCTGTATCCCTCCCAGGAGGGAATCCAAGGATTCCAAGACCGTCCCTAAATCCTCTGCAAGGATTCGTCAGGAACCCACGACTACCCAGGGGAATATCCTTGTATCACCCCAGGAGGAGATTCCTGGGGCAGGAGACTTAGCTGCCACCCCGCAGGGAGGAGAACAGCAAGAATCCGAACATGCCTTCTGGCAGGTCCTAAGCCTGATAAGGCAACTTAACAGGCTTACGGATCCAGTCATCGCCCCCCGTGAAGGCAAAGACACGATTCTGGATGAAGTGTTTGACGTTCGGAAGGCCCCTAAGACCAGTGCAGCTTTGCCCTGGTCTCGGGGGCTGAAGAGTGCCAGGGCTAGGGCCAACGCTCAGCTCGCACTTCTTGCCTCCTCCAGTCGTTCCACTGCCGGGAACAAGCTCATCCCTCCTCCTCGCCTCCAGCAGAGGAGGTATTTCGAGATCCTGGGTGAGCACAACCTCGCTCTTCCTCTCCATCACTCTGTGGAGGAGCTGGCGAAGGGAGTTCCCCTTGAGAAACTCTCTGCCCGGCAGGTGTCGTTCTCGGCGGCAGAGATCCTTAACCACGAGAAAGTCGCTAAGTGTGCCATGCAGGCCACTTCGTGGCTGGACTTCTGGCTAGGATCTCTGGGCATCCTATTGCGATCAGAGGACTTGTCCAAGGAGACCAATAGGAAGGCCCTAGAGACCTTCTTGCTCTCGGGCACCCGCTCCATCGAGTTTTTGGCACATCAGGTTACCACCCTGTGGGCCAACTCGGTGTTGAAGCGTCGCGATGCTGTGTCCGAGAGATTCCATCCGAAGGTCCCCGCCGTAGATGTGTGTAGGCTCCGACATGCTTCCCTTCTGGGGGAGAGCCTGTTTGAGCCTCAAGACATGGAGCGAACGGCTGAGAGGTGGAGGAAATCCAGCACGGACTCCCTCCTCCACAGGGCCCTTACAACTCGGCCCTATAAGCCTCCTGCCCCGCCACAACAGCAGCAACAGCCTCGTAAGGCTCCCAGACAGGCACCGGCAGCTAAGAAAGTGGTGTCTAAGCCCCAGCCCTTTCCAGCCCAGGTCAAGAGGGGCGGTAAGTCCTCCAGGGGAGGCAAGACTCCTAGGGGTGGCGGCCGCGGCCGCAAGCCCTAGGGGTGGCAGTCCCCCTGCATGTCCACCTGTGGGGGGGATGCCTTCAGCGTTGCGTCCGCAGGTGGCAGTAACACGGGGCCGATGCTTGGACGGTCTCTGTGATCGGCCAAGGTTATCGCGTCCCGTTCACAATATCTCAACCTCCCCTGACAGCGAATCCAGTGTCGTTGAGCTCCTATGCCACGGGATCGGCAAAGGGGCTGGCCCTTCAGGCCAAAGTCGAGACCATGCTCGAGAAGGGTGCTCTCCAGGAGGTCGTGGACGGCTCCCCAGGCTTCTTCAGTCGACTCTTTCTTGTAGAGAAGGCTACTGGAGGCTGGAGACCCGTCATCGATCTCTCAGCTCTGAACAGGTTTGTCAAACAAACCCGGTTCAGCATGGAGACAGCAGACACGGTCAGACTTGCGGTGAGACCACAAGACTTCATGTGTACACTGGATCTAAAGGACGCGTACTTCCAGATCCCAATCCATCCGTCTTCCAGGAAGTACCTGAGATTCTGCCTAGACAACAAGATCTACCAGTTCAAGGTGCTGTGTTTCGGTCTCTCCACAGCTCCTCAGGTGTTCACCAGAGTGTTCACCCTGATTTCATCTTGGGCGCACAGGAATGGCATTCGTCTCCTTCGTTACCTGGACGATTGGCTGATCCTAGCAGACTCGGAGTCGACCCTTCTTCGGCACCGAGACAGGCTTCTGGATCTTTGCCAGGATCTGGGGATCGTGGTAAACCTCGAGAAGTCCTCTCTGCAGCCGTCCCAACGACTGGTTTATCTAGGCATGCTAATAGACACCAATCTCCACAAAGCCTTTCCATCAGACGACCAGATAGCAAGGCTGAGGAGGGTGGCGGAACCCTTCCTCAGGCGAAAAGAACTCCCTGCCCAATCATGGTTGCGTCTCTTAGGCCACCTATCCTCCCTGGCCCGTCTGGTTCCAAACAGCCGCCTCAGGATGAGATCCCTTCAATGGCGGCTCAAGTCCCGGTGGAATCAAGGATCCGATTCCCCGGACATTCGGATCCCAATGGGGTCTCTGGAACAGACGAACTTGCGGTGGTGGCTGGCCGACGAGAACCTGCGGAAGGGAGTGAGTCTTCTCGTCCTCCCCCCAGAATTGACTCTGTTTTCGGACGCGTCAAAAGAAGGGTGGGGGGCGCACGTTCTGAACCAGAGGGCCTCAGGCCTTTGGTCAGAATCAGAAAAGTGCCTACACATCAACCTGCTAGAATTGAAGGCCGTCTTTCTGGCTCTTCAACAGTTCCAACGGTCCCTGGCGGGTCACTCCGTGGTGGTGATGAGCGACAACACCACGGTAGTGGCTTATATCAACAAGCAGGGAGGCACTTTTTCTCAACAGCTATCCCATCTTGCAGTAGAGACTCTGAGGTGGACCGAAACCCACTCGATAACACTATCAGCTCGCTTCATTCCTGACAAGAGGAATGTGCTCGCTGACAGTCTGAGCAGGGCTCCGCAGATAGTGAGTACCGAGTGGTCTTTGGATCCTCAGATAGCCAACAAAGTCCTGACTTTGTGGGGTTCCCCGACTGTGGACTTGTTCGCGACAGCCTTGACCTTCAAGCTGCCCCTGTACTGCTCACCAGTCCCGGACCCCAAGGCACTCTGGCAAGATGCTTTCCAGCAACGGTGGGACAACATCGACGTGTACGCCTTCCCACCATTCTGTCTGATGAGAAGGGTGCTCAACAGGACCAGACTATCGGTCAACTGTTCCATGACTCTGGTAGCTCCGCTATGGCATCACGCGGAATGGTTTCCGGACCTTCTGCAACTCCTGACGGAACTCCCAAGGGAGCTTCCTCCACGACACGAGCTTCTCAGACAACCCCACTCCGGCGTCCCTCACAGGGCCGTAGCCTCGCTTCGGCTTCACGCCTGGAGACTATCCAGCGTCTCCTCGCGGAGAGAGGCTTTTCGCAACAGGTTGCGGAGAGAATGTCTCGGCACCTGCGAAGGTCCTCTGAGGGAGTCTACCAAGCAAAGTGGAGAGTCTTTTGTGGTTGGTGTCGTGGAAGGGGTATCTCTCCACTCGATGCCACTATTCCAGCAATAGCGGACTTCCTCGTGTATCTGCGAGAAGAAATGCGCCTTTCTGTCTCGGCAGTGAAAGGCTATCGCTCAGCCTTAAGCTTGGCCTTCAGATTGAAGGGCGTGGATATTTCTTCATCGCTAGAACTCTCTTTACTCATACGTAGCTATGAGCTTACCTGCCCCCAGTCGGAAGTGAGACCCCCTCCTTGGAACGTGGTTCGAGTCCTCAGGTCTCTTATGAGACCTCCCTTCGAGCCATTACGCCAGGCCTCCGATCGCCACCTGTCTTGGAATACGGCTTTCCTACTCGCCTTGGCTTCGGCCAAGCGAGTTAGTGAACTTCATGGTCTCTCGTACGACATCGCCCATTTAAGGGGATGGGGGGAGGTAACGTTCAGGTTCGTCCCTGAGTTTGTGGCCAAGACTCAGAATCCTGGGGTGCCGGATCCTCGGTTCGACTCTTTCAGGATCGCGAGTCTCCGTTCTGTAACAAACGACCCAGACCAGCTGCTACTATGTCCAGTGAGGTGTCTGAGGCACTACTTGAAGAGAACGGCTGCAGTCTGTCCTCATGTGCGAGCTTTGTTTGTGAGCACAGGCAGGACAAAGAGGAGGGTCACCAGGAACACCATCTCAGCTTGGATTCGAAGGGTTATCCACCATGCCCTGAATCCTGACCCTCCTCCGTCACGTCGCCCTCGGGCCCACGATGTCAGGGGTATTGCTACATCCCTGGCCTTCAAGAGAAACTTCTCTGTGACGCAGGTACTTCAAGCTGGGGTCTGGAAGCGTCAAACGACCTTCACAGCCCACTACCTGCAAGACGTGACCCGCAGGAGCCTCGATACATTTTCTATCGGCCCTGTGGTGGCTGCACAACAGCTGGTCTAACCTCAGGCTCCTTTTTGGACAAGTAGCAGTAGGTTGAGGGCGTTGTTACCCGGTCTTAGTCTACGTGAATGAAAGAGTATGTCTGACCCTTGCTTCTTTCTTCATTCTCCCCTCTCTTGGGGAAGCAGCATCCTGGTCCTCGCATAGCTGACCTCGACCTCTGCAGGTAACCCATGCTTCTTTGTGCTCCTAGTATTAAGCTTAATACTGTTGCGTCTCCCATACCCTGACGAGGTGGTATGGGGAACGTCCGATCCTAGAATTCCTATCTGAAGGTCTTAAGGTCAACTTCATAGGACGAGTCACACTCTCCTCCTCACACTGCTTATGTAGGCCACTCGTTCCTAGCGATGCTAGGAACTTGTGAGGTACAGGGGCTCCCTCTCTCTAGTGCTGCTCACTGAGGGATCGAGCCCCCGGGCAAGCCGAAGTCAGTAAGGCTGGGGACTTTCCACCCTTCCTAAGGGGTAAGTCACCCTCTGTAAATAGCGTGGTTTGTATTTCGGTTACGGAACAAATGACAAATTCGAAGATAATTTGTATTTTTCTAACCATACAAACCTTAGCTATTTACACATATGTGCCCGCCATCCCTGACCCCCAAGTCAAGTCCTACCTCTAAGTGAAGTGAAGCAAGTCACCGGTGTGTGGAGGGGGGAGGGGTAGCAAGCTACCCTTCCCCACCCCCCCACCCCTGCTAACTAGCGCGGGGGTAATTAACCCTCGTTAAAACTATTGGCTCGTCATTTCAGCTGCGCTAAAAGTAAACCCTCTGTAAATAGCTAAGGTTTGTATGGTTAGGAAAAATACAAATTATCTTCGAATTTGTCATATTAATGGTGGAGAATTGAGGGAATAGAGTTATATAAATATTTTTAGGTGAATATTTAGGTTGTGAAAAGAGGTAAAGCAAATGTCATAGCAGGAACGTATGAATGTTTGGGAGGAATTTTCGAGTGGTCATGGAAACCAGTGTTGGATTTTGTGAAGCGGTTATACCACACCCGCTTTATTAATGTTAGTTGTGAATATTGTATAGAATAAGTGAAAACAAAGGTGTTGATGTTGTAGATGAATAGCTGGGTTGATTTCAATGTTTAAAAATGTTATATGGTATTGGTGAAGTATGACAGCCTGGTGAAAAGAATCAGCATTTCCTAATCAAGGGGCAGGGTGGGGGAGATAGGCATAGAAATGGAAGCTAAGAGTTTGCTCCAGGTCGAGTTGAAGGTGGCATGTTGTGTAAGGGCGTTGAGAGGAATTTTGATAAACCTCCTGTGTTACTTGTGAAGTAGTTGATGCTCTGGTAGCTAATGGCAGTGGGAGTTCATTCTCTGTTTAATATCTCCCCTATATATTTCTTTCTTGTCACACAGCGGGATTGCCTAAATTAGGACTTCTCTGTCTCTCCTCTTGTAATTAGGAAAGGGGGAGTGGGTGGGAAGGGATGAATCTATTCATGTGCATATCAAGCTAAATGTTTATCCGTATAAAGAATAAATGAGAAGTGATCGTTATCGCGTCTTTTCTCCTGAGCTGTTGTATGTCTAAAGAAAGAAAGAAAGAAAAAAAAACAATGTATCTTCGTAATGTAAACATTAATGTTTAGGACATTAAACCACTCTGCGGACGTATATTACTGAAAGGCGTCTTTGATTTCATTAAGCATTTCCTTGTTATTCATATGACGCTCTTCATTTCCTACAAAAAAAAAAAAGTAAGTTAATTAGCGAACTAATCATTAGACAACTGTTAACAAGCGTCTCTTTTCAGACATTACAAAGCAGCAAAGAGGTGATGTATTCACATCCCCTGGCAGTTGGCATGGCAACTTAAGGAAAGGTAAACGTACAAAGAGCTGTAACGCATTTTCTTAATTATGGGATTTAATTGAAACCTCAGAAGAGGGAAATTTTAGTTTCTTATGTTCTCATATTTTATGTTATTTGCTCAAATAAATGATGTATCAGGTACATATACGTACGTATGCTATATATATAAATATATATATGTATATATATATATATATATATATATATATATATATATATATATATATATATATATATATATATGATAAATTTTGCACATTTAAACGATAAGAGAATTCAGACATTAATGTATTAAAATGTATAGCTTATTTGAATCCTTATGCATATATATATATATATATATATATATATATATATATATATATATATATATATATATATATATATATATATAGACACACACACACACACATATATATATATATATATATATATATATATATATATGTGTGTGTGTGTGTGTGCATGTATGTATGTTTGTACACGCATACATATATACATACATACATACACAGAAAGTAGGCCTTTTTACTGAATAGCGGGAACGATTAATGTAGAGTTCTAATTTTGTATGTTGCGTTTACTAATGGTATTTTACGAATGAATAACTTCACAAAAATATTATGTGCATATGGCTCCTAAAAAAGTCATTTATAATATATGAATTCCTTACGACACTGAATGTGTCAAAATATTGTTGAAGTTATGGATCTGCAACTCTTAATAAATATAGACAATTTTTACTTGCTTGTATATGATATATGAACTCCATGTGACTGCCTCTCCTGGTTTAAAGGTCACTCATGAATGGCAGAGGCAAAAAATAGTACTATGTCATAGAGACTGATTGTATACACATATGATCAGCGCCCCAGCCACCACTCAATTAGGCTAGGACCAGGGAAGGCCTGGCAATGGCTCAACAAAAACCCCCCATCCTAGCTCAAAAGGATGGTGAGGTTGCAGACACTACTAGAAACTTAACAGATTTCCAGATAGGGACAATTTCAATAAGCTCCCGTAAACCCAATGTTAGGTAAATCTTATAAAAATGTTATAATAGCAATTTTCAACATTTGTAACATTGTCATATTTAGCACGAAATAGAGTACGAGAGGTTTCCATTCAGTATTTATTAAACAGTGAAATTTCATGGCTGCTAATTTGAGTGCCTTTGAAAGCAGAGATGACTGCGACATAAATCCAGAATTTAATAGGGAAATGTCAGGTGTTTTAATTAAACTTACTGAGAGTGATAGGTCGTCCTTAACAAATTTCTCATCTAAACTTTGACCTCTGACCTTATTTGGTTTGTACAGATAAAATTTTTGTTCACAATCATGTTTTCAAATTTGAGTAACAGTTTGTTTCCAGGTTTCACAGAGAGAGAGAGAGAGAGAGAGAGAGAGAGAGAGAGAGAGAGAGAGAGAGAGAGAGAGAGAGAGAGAGAGAGAGATACACTAAATTGGGAGCGGAATTAAAGTCCCAGTAAATAATTTAAAGATGAAAGTTTTGAAATAAAATATCTATTAGTTTCCTTACGAGTGAGAGATGGTGGTGGGAAAGGAAGGAAATGTGAACGTACTATCGAATAATTTGACTTAATTGAGAGAGATGGAAAAAGAAATGAATGTAAGAATGGTGTTGTGACTCTTATGGTTGACAATTTTGGTTTCAGTAATTTCTCAATTACAAATTGAAGTTTTATTTGATTTTTGCCGATAATGATAATGATCATCATCCTACTGGTACTGTTGTGTTGGATGCATCGTATCTTTTTTTTTTTTTTTTTGGTAAGAGAATGTTTAGGAGAAATAGACTCCACATTTACAATCTTTAAAAAAAAGTCTAACATCCTGTTATGCATTGTGTAGATGCAAAGTTAATTAAATATTGGTATCGTTATTGGGGAAACAGTCACAGTAGTAGTTACAATAATGATAATGAAAATAATAATTTTGATAATGGTAAAAGTAATAATGATAATTATAGGTTACGAATTCTTACATATAAATTCCTGAGTTGAACCGCATAGTTTATTTTCCTCGTAATTATGGCAATCTTTGAACGAAAGGAATTATGAACTGTGGTTGGTTCTTGTGGTGAGATGAGAAGCAGCTTCAGATCTCATCTAGGGCTGACAACCATTGGGGCTTATCTGAACCTCTTTCATTCTGGCTAATGAGGCATAGTAGCGTCAACGATATCCTTATAGGTGTGATTGATTATGTTTGATTAGAATTTTTATCTGGTTTGAAAAGATTGTAAGAGGAAGGTGTTGCGAACAGTTACTTGAAATGGAAAAGATATCCTATAATGTAAGCTGTGTTTGAAGAATTAAGTATTGTAGATCTATTTATGAGATTGTTCGGAGTAAAATTTCTCTTAATCATCTACAAAAAAGTGGGAGTTAACAGCCTTACATTTTCTTAAGGCCGCAATTAATTTTAAAGGTTATAGTTTACAAATGGCAAGAGAGGAATTTCTATACAATGACATTAGTGACGTAGAGAGAGAGAGAGAAGAGAGAGAGAGAGAGAGAGGAGAGAGAGAGAGAGAGAGAGAGAGAGAGAGAGAGAGAGAGAGAATATCTTTTGAATAGAAGGGTGAGGATTACCTCATCCAGGAAATTCCGTTCATGATCATGATATCCATTTCATTAAGTGTGCACGATGACTTACTCTCTCTCTCTCTCTCTCTCTCTCTCTCTCTCTCTCTCTCTCTCTCTCTCTCTCTCTCTCTCTCTCTCTCTCATTTACATGATTCCCTACTTATATCAACAGAAAAATACAGGATCCCTAACGAAAATCGTTCATATATCCCTTTTCGGGAATCGAACGCCGATTACCTGAACCAATAGTGATGCCTTTGTTCCTATTGGACCCTAACAAAGAGAAGTTAACCGTTCTTTTTGAATGATTATTTTTAAAATCAAATATCATGATATTAGTTAGAGTAGCCTAGAACACGTAAATTATCAATGGGAACCAACGAAATTTATTAAAATGGTGAGGCTGGCAATCGCTTGGTCGACCAGCTTTTTGTTGTGAACGCTTGCATTGTGGAAGGAACCAATAAGATAGGGATGACTGAAATATATTCATTCAATTAATAATATTCGTGAAGAATAGGGTTAATGTTTTCGTTAAGCATGAATATGCTGTCTTAGTGATTCTCAAATGTTTGACTTTTGTCGTTGATATTATGCAAAGTTTCCCTCTCATCCAATAAACACTTTAAAGAATGTCTCATATTTGATTGAGAAAACCCGTCATACAAAAGCTCGTGTCGCGAGCCACTCAGTTTGCTAAATCCTGTCTTACATGTTTCCATGTCTACTGTGAAACGTTCCTGTCTTGTGATGTGTTGGGCAGGAGTTCAAGCCCCGCTCATGCCCAATAGTTTTTAGCAGTGTTTGCAACCTCACCGTCCTTGTGAGCGAGAGAGAAGGTGGTGGGGTTCTGGGAGCCTGTAAGTCTATTTGCTGAGTCATCAGCCACCAACAGCTTGGCCCTCCCTAGTCTTAGCACGGGTGATAAGAGGGCTTAAGTTCTCAGCATACGTAGTTATGGTTGTAATCTAGGACATTGTCCTTTTTCTTGCCTCTGCTACTCATGAGTGACATCTTGCTTTTCCAACTAGGGTTGTAGCTTAGCTAGTAACAATAATAATCTATTCGTATTATATTCTTCGTTCTTCATTTCCATCGAGAGATTAGACTATTCTTAGTTATGATCTGTACTCGTACTCTTGGGAGTTACAAAGGCATACATTCACCTACTGCCTCACCTCGCATCTCTCATTTTCGCTTCCATTTCCAGCCACAGACTCAGGCAATCACTTAGAACTTTTAATTCGGTTTCGCTAGCACCAACGCCATTTGCCATTCACAAAATTTATAGGTGGTAGAAAAGCTGAGGTCATCCTCGAATACTAACGTCTCTCTCTCTCTCTCTCTCTCTCTCTCTCTCTCTCTCTCTCTCTCTCTCTCTCTCTCTCTCTCTCTCTCTCTCTCTCTCTTTATCAGTTGTTTGGAAATTCTGCGAATTCTGTCTCCAGATTTGCATTGCAATTTATACGTACAGTATATATGTATATATATATGTATATATATATATGTATATATATATATATATATATATATATATATATATATATATATATATATGTATATATATATGTGTGTGTGTGTGTTTGCGTGTGTGTTTGTGTGTGCGTTTCTAACTTCACTGAAAAAACTCCCTTGTTGCCTTTAAGGAAAATATTGCGCTATATATTATATCAAATGTATTGTAAGTGCTTCCTTGTTTAGACTTCTCGGAGCACATACTTACTAGAAGTAAAATGTTGGTTAAATTTTGAGGTGCAAGAGCCTTATTTTTTTTATTTTTATTATTAATACATCATCATTGTGCTGTAACATCCGTGTTAATTCATCTTCATATGCTATTTTGCTTCTCTTGTAATTCCCTTTTCGGTTTTAAATAGCTTAATTTGATGTTCGGTAAAGAATCCCAAATCCTTCTCCCTTCAATTGTCAGTAGGTATTTCAATTTATGTATAATTATTCATTATTATGTATTCATGTATTACAGAAACCTACTAATAGTATTTTATAATCTTTAACGTTCAAAGGGGAGGACGCTCCATGTTCCATTTTTCTTTTATCGATATATCTCCTTTGATTAGATAAACGGAGGTAGTGAACAGATTAGTTATTGAATAGACAGGAAATAAAAATTGCCAACATTAATAAGACAGTAATGAAATCATGAGATCAAGAAGATGAAGACATCGAGAGAGAGAGAGAGAGAGAGAGAGAGAGAGAGAGAGAGAGAGAGAGAGAGAGAGAGAGAGAGAGAGAGAGAGAGAGAGAGAGAGGGGGGGGTGCTTTGGTTTCAAGTTTCCATAACCGAGATTTACCTTTGAGTGGGATCTACCTCACAATCTAGCTTAGTCTGGGCTTTGCTCAGTCAATCCCAAATGGAATATGCATTCCTGGAATTGCTTTGCTGTTAATTTTGTTTTTTACCTGACCATCACTGGATGGCAATATTAAGATTTTTCGAGGTGAAACTCCTTTTTTTTTTCTTTCTCGTTGTGAACGGTTTCATGATTTACTGAATCATTGGGTAAATAAAATTTTTGTTTTCTATTTTATTAGAGGGAAGCCGTTGCATGATAACAGTAATGATATTATTATTATTATTATCATTATTATTATTATTATTATTATTATTATTATTATTATTATTATTATTATTATTATTGAAAGTAATTGCTGCCTCAGTGGCGTTAATTTTGTAATTAACTTTTTCTATTCTTATCATCTGATTCTCTTCATTGCTATAATCCGTCAGTGACTGGGAAAGGGACATATTTTAATGAAAGTGATGGAGACCATATAATTCACAATTCGTCTTTAATATATCACTACATATTACAAAAGTACAGATAATAAGTACTGAGTATGTCCTTGCCGTGAAACGCTATCACGATGTCAGTGTGCACAAAGTAATGGTCACTTATGTACAAAAAATTAAAATTCGTAGATTTGAGTATAACAAATCCTTCGACTTAACCGGTTTTTAATTTTTTGTACATAAGTGACTATTACATTGTGCACACGGAGATTGTGATAGTGTTTCTCGGCAGACATACTTTGTACTTATTATCTGTACTTTTGTAATATGTAGTGATATATTAAAGACGAATTGTGAATTATATGGTCTCCTTCACCTTCCTCATAAAAATATGTCCTTTTCCCAGTTACTGGTGGATTATAATTATAGCAATGAAGAGAAAAAGGTAATAAAAACAATAGAAAAAGTTATTTACAAAATTAACGCCACTGAGGCAGCAATTACTTTCAATAAAGCCTGTTCAAAAGAGGGTCAATTCCCGAAATATTATTATTATAATTATTAAAATTATTATTATTATTGTTGTTATTATTATTATTATTATTATTATTATTATTATTATTAATTTGTTAATAGCAGGGCGTCAA
>NC_090743.1:18836623-18839123 GCF_036898095.1 Palaemon carinicauda
AAATACATTCAGGCAATAACCGATCATCCTAAATTCCATATATCCATACGTAGTAACATCCTTTGCAAGAAAGGTCTGTCAATATTAAAAGAACATTGCTAGATGCGAGACAGTAAATACCTTTTAATAAACAGTAATACATCTTGGTGAAATCTTCATGGATGTTTTTTCCCTACCGAGACAAGACGAGAATAGCTAGTCGACGTTGTTTCATGACTCAAGGCTCTGTCTTCTTAGAAATTCGTGATTGTATATACATGAAAAACTCATAATCAACATTAATTAAGGTAGGGTCCACTTTGTAGGGATGCCGATCGTAAAAATATTTGCCAAAAATACACTAATCAAGACAGACTAATGAAATTATCAGGCATTATTAGCACTATAATAACGCATATTCTGTTAATTTTATCATCCTACAGGGAAAATAAATGATTTTATGAAAAAAAAAATGTGAAATTCAGTGCCCCTTGTACTAAAGGTTATTTGGTGATCAGTGAGAAACTACTGTCTTGAATAGAAATTCGGTCTGTAGGCGTGTTGGTATATCCACCTGGAACATGCACATAAAAAATTATCAAAATAGAACAGTAAATAGGCACATATCCTAGAAAAAAAAAAACGAGCAACAACTTCACGAAAGCCCCTCCGATAAATGAGCGAATAGTTAGGAACAAATAATCAGCAAAAATTCAAACCTCGATTTAGGGACAAAACCTTCTGAGAGTTTGTAGTTATTACGTCACTTGACAGCCTAAAACATCTAAAAATTATATTATTTAAGGCATAAAAGCAGGACGATCAAAGAAATATACCCCTTTCCCGAAAAAAATAAATAAATAAAATAAACGAGAAAAGGCGATTTTTTTTCCGAGGACATGAGAAAATGGGAAATAATTTCATAGATACCACTAAAGTTATTTTCTTTGATGAAACTAATCATAGAAAACGACTTCGACTAATTTTTGAGATGTAAACTATAAAAATTACACAATTACTAATGATATTTCTTATTTTTACTGAGCATATGGCACTTCGCCCAACATGCAATGATGTATACTGTATTATACCTACTCTAATTATTATTTACAGAAATATTATAATTATTATTGCTACTAAAATTACAAAGACATCTATTTATACGATTTACCAAGAGATGTTATGAGGAAGTAACATGATAAATAACCATTTGAGCATAAAAAGTCACTATTTTCCGATAGCCAGTAATTCAGTGTTACGGGTAGGGGGTCGTTGACGACCATGGGGGGCGTTATAGAGGCTGGAGACGAATTCTACACGTATCGTGGCATTCTGCTAGGCCAAAGGAAGACTTTTAGCAAAGAAAAAAAAAATTGAAAAAATTGGCAAAAATCAGCTCTACAAAATGGAACCTTCCCCTAAGTTTTTCTGAGCCTCCAAGGCTAGACTGACAGGAGATTTATTGTGGTAAATGTAATTCAAAAATTTTAATGGGGTTTTCTAACGATTTCCTATATATATATATATATATATATATATAATGTGTATATATGTGTATATATATATATATATATATATATATATATATATATATATATATATATATATATATATATATATATATATATAAATAATTGCATAATATTCATTTAGTTGAAGATATACTCAAAAAGAATTTTTATATAGAAAACTTTTTGAGCGTTTCTTATTCTTTCATTTTCACATTTGGAAGATGCAATATACCAATGTAAGTGCCATGCTGAGTTGCAGAGCATTTGGATTCCTTTTGGTAGGACCATGGGCACTCAATTCTATCTTAATTCTCTTCCTCTTATTTTGTTAAAGTTTTTATAGTTTATATAGGAGATATTTATTTTAATGTTACTGTTCTTAAAATATTTTATTTTTCCTTGTTTTCTTTCCTCGCTGGGCTATTTTCCTTATTGGAGCCCCTGGGCTTATAGCATTCTGCTTTTCCAACTAGGGTTGTAGCTGAGCAATTAATAATAATAATGATAATAATAATAATAATAATAATAATAATAATAATAATAATAATGTATGCACACATTTTGTGTGTGTATATATATATATATACAGTATATATATATATATATATATATATATATATATATATATATACAGTATATATATATATATATATATATATATATATATATATATATATATATATATACATATATATATATAATATATATATATATATGTATATATATATATATATATATATATATATGTGTATTATATATATATATATATATATATAATATATATATATATATATATATATATATATATATATACACTGTACTGTATATATATTCCCTAAAGTAGACTATCTTTATATTCAGTGACTTTGGGATTATACACTGTATTTTTATTAGTATCCATTAATCATACTGTTATTAGCCTCTGTTTTGAATAAATACGTCATATATCAATTTAGATCACCAAATATAAATTAGTTTTAGCAGCTTATGAAAACATTGGTTACGAAAAA
>NC_090743.1:18846623-18856484 GCF_036898095.1 Palaemon carinicauda
AGTTCATAAAGGTAACAGTATTTATTTCATCCATATTTGTATTTCCTTTTGAAGTTGTCTGTATTTTAGAACAGATATATCCTTATTAACTATGGAAGTTTTGAGAACAGAGATTGCCTCCTATTCATATAAAAAAGATTAAGAAATTAATATTGAATATGGATACCGTTTGAGAAGTAGGAAAAATGTTTCTACCTTCTCAATGGGAATCAAACTACATACTACACTTTTTTTAACTAGCTTTTCCAACCGAATAGCTCCTTGAAACTCTCTCTCTCTCTCTCTCTCTCTCTCTCTCTCTCTCTCTCTCTCTCTCTCTCTCTTGAAATGGCTTTAAACCTAATTACATATGTTGTAAATTACTGACTGTTAATGAGGGAGTTGAAAGTGGATGTAATGAAAAGCCTCAATCTTTGAAATGTGTTGTCGTATTCCAACGGAACAACGTTTGCTTATCACAAAGCTCGTTTCGCTGATATTAAAAAAAAGGTCAAAGGATCGTAGTCTCTCGTACTGATCCCTTAATGGGAAAGCCTCCATTTCTGGAAAATAAAATCAAACTGTAAGTAATCTGAACGTTTGATATCAGTTTCATGCTTGAATCACCTGACAAAGCGGTTTTTTTCTTCCACTGCTGTTCGTCCATTGATGGATTATGTGAAAGCAAACGTGAAGTTTCCATCTCTCTCTCTCTCTCTCTCTCTCTCTCTCTCTCTCTCTCTCTCTCTCTCTCTCTCTCTCTCTCTCAGCTTTTGCCCTTTTTACTGTTATAACTTTATTCCAAAACCCCATTTGGGAATATTAAACGTATCTACGCATCGCTTGGCTTCAGTCTCGGCTGGGAAATAACTACTATTTACTTGATCTTTTCATGTAATCAATTATTTTTCATTTCATTCAATCATGTTTTGTAATTATCGACTTTATCCCTCTTCTCATTTCTTCTTGACAATAAGTGTTGGTATTTCAATGTTTTTTAGTATATTATAGTTATAGATGTGGTTTCCGTGGTATTCCTTTTGTAGTTTTCAGATACTGTGTGCTATACTTATGAAAAGCAGTTTGAGTAATTTTAGTTAGTTCCGTTTACTATTTTTATTATTCAATTCCAAATAGAATACCATACATCAGTTAATTGACCTGAATACTTACAGAATAGAATACATTATTATTTACATATTATTACATTTATGCTTAACTTTTTATTCAACTTTATTAGAAAATACTTTTTTGGAAAAACGTCTTAGTTTTGAATGTTTCTTTTACTAACAGACGAGTTTCTGAATATATTATTAATGAAGTTTTAGAGATGGTCACCGAACGATTAAATACGATTTGCTTAAAAGTAAAATCTTATAAGATCTTACGCATTTAGGGTAGAACTTTTTATTGAGTATTTCACATTCTTTCAGCTCCTTCACTTTTTTTTTATCGGACGAATTCTTCGTTTTGCTGATTTTATGCATTATTTATGTTTTGATATCAACGCTATGTAATTATGATTATATTCCATTATATTTTTTTTGTATCAAACTCAATCTATCTCTCATGGCAGAAAAGAAGAAAAGTTGAACGCAGTTTAAACCCACAGAATTTCGCCAAGTGGATTTCACTCGACAAAAAAGGCTCTAGAGTCAATTCCAACATTGGTCAACCTTGCTGTTTTTATTTCATTGGTCCCTCGCATGTTTTGATTGCTGCGGCAAAGTATTTGTTCGCTGCATTTGGAAAGTTCAATAAAACTCTGGAAGGTGGATACTGGAATGAGTTCCATAAAACACTGGACGGTGGGTACTGGAATGGGTTGAGATTTGGCAGTCGGGTCTGTCTGTGGAAGAGATCTCGAGACATTTTTTCCTGCCTTATGTCTCTCTCTCTCTCTCTCTCTCTCTCTCTCTCTCTCTCTCTCTCTCTCTCTCTCTCTCTCTCTCTCTCTCTCTCTCTCTCTCTCTCTCTCATTTCATCATATTCTATGTTCAATTGTCCTTTTGGGAAAAAAAATAGACTGGGATCTATCCTTAAATGTTATCCGTTTGTTGCCTAAAATTTCAAAAATTGGGTTTAAATGTGATAAGATGAAATTTGCCATGAGTTACACATATTTCAAATCCCATGATATATATATATATATATATATATATATATATATATATATATATATATGTGTGTGTGTGTGTGTGTGTGTGTATGTATGTATGTATGGTTGTGTGTATTTAAATGTTTGTGCATGCATGCATACATACATACAGACAGAGAAGTAGCGAGAGGTTTCTAGCGAAAAATTAATATGAAGTTAGTTTTCATTTGTCAGCTTTTCCCGAAAAGGTAAAGCAAAGTTGACAAAGCATCATGACGTTCCCCAGCGATGTTTGTCTTAATTACTTCATCTCCTTGAGTTCATTTACATCTAATTATATTCCTCTTTGTATGAATGCCTTTGCAGACAACGAAGCTCTCAGAACCTTTAATTGTTAATATATCTATTATTTGTTTAGATGTGTGTTTGTGTTTATATGCTTTTCTCGCAGTTTTCTTTTTGTTATTTTTCTAAAAATGCTAAAACATAATGTTGTTTTAAGTTTTTATGCATGTGTGTGTGTATATGTGTTTGTGTTTTCAGGTATGGCAATGTTCCCCATAACGAATAATGAACAAGGAATATGCGATCATATTTCCCCGTATTTCATTATTATTATTATTATTATTTTTTTTTTAAACAAAGGAAAGTAAATACTTCTCTGGAATATGTTTTGTTGAACGTGAAGGTGATTTTTAATGTTGGTAAGATAATAAAGGTCTGTGTAAATCTCCCTTTTTTTAAATATATGGAAACTACGAAAGAAACTTAGTAGCAACAGTGAAAACTTATTTCCATCGATGAATTATTCCAATTAGGTTCACAGACGGCTTTTTACTGCTCTAATTATTCTGGTACAGAAAATAGTAATATTTCATTCCTCTTCAAACAAAAAGTGTCAACTCTTGTTCGAGAATGTAGTTTGCTCTTAGTGAACTGAAGAGATTCCAAGTAATCCTAAAACGGAAAATTTTAATTTTTGTGGATATAGATTAAAAGAAAACTTTCAGTAAAATTTAAAATCAATATAAATTTTTCAAGCATGTACATAGTCCATGCTACTCTACTTCATTCGTTCAAACAGTTGGGAGTGGGTGGGTCGTTTCTTAGCATTATTATTGATTTTTTAAGTACTAGATCTCAAAGGGTTGTTGTTGATGGGCACCATAGTGAATATAGGAATGTGATATCCAGTTTTCCACAGGGTAGTGTTCTTCGCTCATTACTTTTCATTCTATTTACACATGACATGTGGTTTGGCCTAGAAAACAAGCTTGTTGCATATGCAGATGATGCTACTCTCTTTGCATCAATTCCATCCCCTGAATGTAGATCTGGGGTGGGTGAATCCCTTATTAGAGATTTAGCTAAAATTAGTGCATGGTGCAAATTATGGGGCATGAAGTTGAATCCTAACAAAACTCAAAGTATGATTGTAAGTAGGTCAAGGACGGTGGCTCCTCAACATCCGGATCTTAGTATTGATAATGTTTCTTTACATCTCTATGACTCTTTTAAAATTTTAGGTGTGATTCTCGCAAGCAAATTTACTTTTGAGAAACACATTAGATCTGTGTCTTCTTCAATTGCACAAAAAAAAAAAAAAAATTGGCTTATTGAGAAAGTCTTTTAAGATTTTCGGTGATCAATCTATTCTGAAGAAGTGTTTTAATTCTTTCATTCTACCTTATTTTGAATATTGTTCTCCTGTTTGGTGTTCAGCTGCTGATTCTCATCTTAATTTGCTGGACAGAAACTTACGGTCTATTAAATTTCTTATTCCTGATCTAGATATTAATCTTTGGCACCGTCGTTCAATTAGTTCATTATGCATGTTGCATACGATTTTTCATAACTCTGACCATCCTTTACATTCAGATCTTCGTGGACAATTCCATCCTGTTTGTAATACTAGGCAGGCAGTTAATTCTAATAGCCAGGCCTTCTCCATCATGAGGCTCAATACTACACAGTATTCTAGAAGTTTTATTCCAGCTGTTACCTAGTTGTGGAATGATCTTCCTAATCGGGTAGTGAATTAGTAGAACTTCAAAAGTTCAAAGTTGGATTATTTTTATGTTGACCAGGCTGACATGAGTCTTTTTATTGTTTATATATGACGTAACTGTTTTTGACGTTGTTAATAGTTTATATAGGACATATCTGTTTTGACGTTGTTACTGTTTTTAGAATGATTTATTGTTGATTTATTCTCATCATTTATTTATTTTCTTATTTCTTTTCCTCACTGGGCTATTTTTCCCTATTGGAGCCCTTGGGCTTATAGCATCTTGCTTTTCCAACTATGGTTGTAGCTTGGCTAATAATAATAATAATAATAATAATAATAATAATAATAATAATAATAATAATAAAATGTATTGTCTGATTCGTATTAAGCATAAGAGGTCGAGGCATAAACAATTAAATGATAAATAAAGACGGTAGCCAGTAGGCTACAGATATTTATGGGGAAATATCTGAATCGTATTAATTAAGCATAAGAGGTTGAGTGTGGCTACTCAGATGAACAATAACGAGCAATAAAGGAACCCAAGAGTATGTGACCTGATACTGTGACTGGCCAGACAGTACCACATTAGATCACTCTCTCTGGTTACGGTTCATTTTCCCTTTCCCTACACATACACCGAATAGTCTGGCATATTCTTTACATATTCTCCTCTGTCCTCATAAACCTGACAACACTGAGATTCCCAAACAATTCTTCTTCACTCAAGGGGTTACTGCACTGTAATTGTTCAGAACTTCAGTGGCCACTTTCCTCTTAGAAAGGGTAGAAGAGACTTTATCTATGGTAAACAGCTCTTCTAGGAGAAGGACGCTCCAAAATCAAACCATTGTTCTCTAGTCTTGGGTAGTGCCATAGCCTCTGTAGTCTGTACCATAGTCTTCCAGTGTCTTGGGTTAGAATTCTCTTGCTTGAGGGCACACTCGAGCACACTTTTCTGTCTTATTTCTCTTCCTCTTGTTTTGTTAAACTTTTTTATGGTTTTATAAAGGAGATATTTATTTGAATGTTGTTACTGTTCTTAGAATATTTTGTTTTCCTTGTTTCCTTTCCTCTCTGGGCTATTTTCCCTGTTGGAGCCTCTGGGCTTATAGCATCCTGCTTTTCCAACTAGGGTTGTAGCTTAGTAAGTCATACATACATACATATACTTCCCCCAATTTTGGGGGGTAGCCGACATCAACAAAGAAACAAAAACAAAAAGGGGACCTCTACTCTCTACGTTCCTCCCAGCCTAACAAGGGACTCGACCGAGTTCAGCTGGTACTGCTAGGGTGTCACAGCCCACCCTCCCACATTATCCACCACAGATGAAGCTTCATAATGCTGAATCCCCTACTGCTGCTACCTCCGCGGTTATCTAAGTCATCGGAGGCAGCAGCAGGGCCTACCGGAACTGCGTCACAATCGCTCGCCATTCATTCCTATTTCTAGCACGCTCTCTTGCCTCGCTCACATCTATCATCACCCAGAGCTTCCTTCACTCCATCCATCCACCCAAACCTTGGCCTTCCTCTAGTACTTCTCCCATCAACTCTTGCATTCATCACCTTCTTTAGCAGACATCCATTTTCCATTCTCTCAACATGGCCAAACCACCTCATCACATTCATATCCACTCTAGCTGCTAACTCATTTCTTACACCCGTTCTCACTCTCACCACTTCGTTCCTAACCCTATCTACTCGAGAATCACTAGCCATACTCCTTAGACACTTCATCTCAAACACATTCAATTTCTGTCTCTCCATCACTTTCATTCCCCACAACTCCGATCCATACATCACAGTTGGTACAATCACTTTCTCATATAGAACTCTCTTTACATTCATGCCCAACCCTCTATTTTTTACTACTCCCTTAACTGCCCCCAACACTTTGCAACCTTCATTCACTCTCTGACGTACATCTGCTTCCACTCCACCATTTGCTGCAACAACAGACCCCAAGTACTTAAACTGATCCACCTCCTCAAGTAACTCTCTATTCAACATGACATTCAACCTCGCACTACCTTCCCTTCTCGTACATCTCATAACCTTACTCTTACCCACATTAACTCTCAACTTCCTTCTCTCACACACTCTTCCAAATTCTGTCACTAATCGTCCAAGCTTCTCTTCTGTGTCTGCAACCAGTACAGTATCATCCGCAAACAACAACTGATTTACCTCCCATTCATGGTCATTCTCGTCTACCAGTTTTAATCCTCGTCCAAGCACTCGAGCATTCACCTCTCTCACCACTCCATCAACATACAAGTTAAACAACCACGGCGACATCACACATCCCTGTCTCAGCCCCACTCTCACCGGAAACCAATCACTCACTTCATTTCCTATCCTAACACATGCTTTACTACCTTTGTAGAAACTTTTCACTGCTTGCAACAACCTTCCACCAACTCCATATAACCTCATCACATTCCACATTGCTTCCCTATCAACTCTACCATACGCTTTCTCCAGATCCATAAACGCAACATACACCTCCTTACCTTTTGCTAAATATTTCTCGCATATCTGAATAACTGTAAAAATCTGATTCATACAACCCCTACCTCTTCTAAAACCACCCTGTATTTCCAAGATTGCATTCTCTGTTTTATCCTTGATCCTATTAATCAATACTCTACCATACACTTTTCCAACTACGCTTAACAAACTAATACCTCTTGAATTACAACACTCATGCACATCTCCCTTACCCTTATATAGTGGTACAATATATGCACAAACCCAATCTACTGGTACCATTGACAACACAAAACACATATTAAACAATCTCACCAACCATTCAAGTACAGTCAACATCTCAGCTCTCACACCATCCATACCAGATGCTTTTCCTACTCTCGTTTCATCTAGTGCTCTCCTCACTTCATCTATTGTAGTCTCTCTCTCATTCTCATCTCCCATCACTGGCACCTCAACACCTGCAACAGCAATTATATCTGCCTCCCTATTATCCTCAACATTCAGTAAACTTTCAAAATCATAATAAAAGTAGTCCTTTGTACAGCACAACGCGTTAGGTAATTTGAAGCGTGTCAGTTATTTACTATCTAAGATTAAACAATGATGAAAGTATTTTGATATTTAAGTATTAATCTCAGAATTCTGTATAAAGTAATTTAATGGTGTACAAAACTTGGGAGGCATTCTCTTGTCAATTAATTCCATAGAAATAGATGAATTTTTCCATTGGCATAGGCTAGTTATAATGAAAGAAAAACACATTTCATTCCTTGTGAAAGCCCATAAGCAAAGACAGTAAAGGGTTGGATTTGCCTATTTTGAATCTGATTATGAAACCTCAACATAGAGGGCAGTACATCACTAATTTTTCGAACAGGAACAAGAGTATTAAATTATCAAAACGCAGGTAATTCTTCCTTTTGTTTTGGTGTCCCTAAACATTTTCTCCCATGTTTGTATGGAACCGTCAGGATTTTATGCATGATGAAACTCGGAAAGCTTAGTTGTAGGAATTTCAATTAAAACTACAGGCAGAGTGTGAGTCTTTGGATGATTATCTTTAATTTTTCCCGAGGATAATCTGTCAATCTTTTTTTCTTGAGTGTTGAATACTTTGAAATGTAGTTTACCTCAAAGACTATATACTGAAGGAAGATAGGAAGGCTCAAAATACGAATGTTAATACATTAGTTGGCAACTCCAAAGTGAACACAATAGTTTGCCAGCTCAGTGTTCAGATGGCGTTGTATGTATATCGCAAGCAAGGTTGCCAGGTTGGCATCTTTGATGCCAAATTCCAGAAATTTGGCATCTTTTGATCCCCATTGGCATCCTAAATACTGGTTTGGCATCTTTTTGAGATTTGGCATATTCTTGGCATCCTTTCATGAAAATGGTGACATCCATATTCTACTCAGACATACTCTTTTAAATTAGTTTAGTTAGGAATTCCAATTAATGTTTCAATTAGGATGATCAACAGAACTTTTTGTACTTGACATTTGTTTTGCCAATCATTTAAGATTTTGAAAAGGTTAATACAGCTTTCCAAGCCTTCAGTGCAAATCCTGCCAAAGTTTTGGATGATTTGAAACAACTGTATAACTCTCTTGTGGTGAGGTTATATGCCTCAAGTTTATCAGTCTCTCCTGCTGTCATGCCTTTGGATAAAATTGACTTTGGGGTGACATTTGAAAGAGAGTGCTCGAAAACACAGCTAGGCCAAGAAGTCATACAGAACACAAAAGTCAGGTGTCATGAATTTTTGGTAGAAGTTAACTTGCAGTTAGAAAAAAAGGCTGACTGGAAACATTGCCATTGTCATGAGAGTAAATAACTTTTCTCCAGAAAAATGCTTGAGTCAGATGAGGTTTGATTTTCAAAAGTTACCATCTAAGTTCTCTGATGTTCATAAATTTGATCTTTAAAGAGTAGCAAATAAGTATAGAAAGCTTTTACATGTCAACTGGTCTGAAGATTTTCATGATAAATGTGCCTCTGTTAATGACCCGGTGGCATTCTGGTCTATGGTTCTGGAGTACAAAAATGCTTTAGACGAGAACTGCTTGGAAGAACAGGCACTTTCTGTGCTTACTGCATACTGTCTGCCTCTGAGTAATGCAGTGGTTGAAAGGATATTTTCCCACGTGACAAACACGAAAACAAAGTTGCTGAATAAACTTTCAAGAAGTATGCTAGCAGATATCATCACAGTGAAAACCAGATTACATTTAAGTGGCAAATGCTGCAAAAAAATTTCAAAGTTACTGAAAGAATGTCCAGCTTGTTCACTGACTCCATGTATACATCGGAAGGAGCATCATCATCAAGAAAGATGGATAAAACTCAGCATGACAATATGAGTGAAGAATTTGAAGAAGTAATTGCTTTGCCCATTTAAGGTAAAAGGTAAGTTAATAGTATCAGACTTATAGTTATACTTATAGAATATACATATATATATATATATATATATATATATATATATATATATATATATATATATATATATATACATATATATATATATATATATATATATATATATATATATATATATATGTGTGTGTGTGTGTGTGTGTGTGTGTGTGTGTGTGTACAATGTTAAATGAATATGGATTTGTTTACTAGTGTCTTGGCTACTGTTTCATATTGACACTGCAAAGAAAATCCTCAGTTCGATATAATAATACTCTCTCTCTCTCTCTCTCTCTCTCTCTCTCTCTCTCTCTCTCTCTCTCTCTCTCTCTCACACACACACACACACATATATATATATATATATATATATATATATATATATATATATATATATATATATATATATATATATATATATATATATATATATATATATATATATATATATATATATATATATATATATATATATATATATATATATATATATATATATATATGTGTGTGTGTGTGTGTGTGTGTGAGTGATATAGTATTTCGAACTGTTGATTTTCTTTCCAGTGTTAATATGAAACAGTAGCCAAGACACAAGTAAACAAATCCATTTTCCTTTTACAACATTATATATGTTATACTTTGAAAATGATAAATATAAGCATGATACTGTTAATTCACTTTTAACCTATATATATATATATATATATATATATATATATATATATATATATATATATATATATATATATATATATATATATATATATATATATAGTCGCAAGCAGTTTGGCATAATTTGGCATATTTTCGGGAGGTGTCTGGCATCCTTAGGTAGACCCGACCTGGCAACCCTGATC
>NC_090743.1:18856507-18954007 GCF_036898095.1 Palaemon carinicauda
GCACAGCACCTTGAACTGGTAGATCTTGTTGTCTAGGCAAAATCTTAGGTACTTCCTGGAAGACGGATGGACTGGGATCTGGAAGTACGCATCCTTCAGGTCCAGTGTACACATGAAGTCTTGCGGTCTCACTGCAAGTCTGAATGAATGAATGAATGATTTAAAGTTTTCAGGCATCCTGACATCTAAGGTCATTGACGCCGGTAACATTTAATTTATATATACAAAAGTAAAAAATGAAATAAAATAAAAAATTAAAGAGTATTCAATTAAAATCATAAAAATTGAATGTCATAAAAGTTAAATATTTTTCAGAAGACCTGCTTCTGAAAGAAATCTAAAAATGCCACTTGCATGGTAGGACACATCATTTCCAAGAATCTTGGCAAGGATGAACCTGCCACCCTCACCTCGAGCCTCAAACAAATATCTATTCCGCAAGATGTCATAATTGGGGCATTCGGTCAACAAATGCCTTACTGTTAGAGGTACTAAACAGTTGTCACAATACGGTTGCTGTTGGCCCTTCAACAGAAACTCATGTGTCAACCGAGTGTGACCAATACGGAGACGACAAAGAGACGTCTCCCATTTTCGGGGCATCATATTATACCTCCAAGGAGATATGTCATTTGTTACTTCCCTCATTTTATTGCCATCTTGACTATCCCATTGCTGTTGCCATTTATTGCAAACCAATTTCTTGATGTCAGGTAAGAAATCATTACAGGGAATGGGATATCTTGGCAGCAACTCTGATGCAGCCTCCTTAGCCAGTGAATCTGCCTTCTCATTCCCGGACACACCTACATGTGCTGGAACCCAACAAAATTGAACTGTTATACCTCTCCGTCCAATAAGGAAAAGCCATTCTAAAATCTTTAAAACTAGAGGGTTATTAGAATTAAAAGCTTCCATAGCTTGAAGGACACTCCTTGCATCACTAAAAATTGTAAAATTACCCTCCTTCTCCAACGCTATTTTCTCAATAGCAGTTAATATGCCATACAGTTCGGCAGTAAATATGGAAGCGGTCAGAGGAAGTGCACCTCTACAATTAAAACCATTACTATGTACTCCAAATCCAACGCCAGCATCAGATTTGGAGCCATCAGTATAGATAAAAGTTGATCCTCTATGTTCTTTAACATGTTCATTAAAAAGAGACCTGGCTTCTATGTCTGACATATTCTTCTTATCTCCAATAAAATATTTACAAAAAGATATCTCTGGTAACTTCCATGGAGGCGTTGATGATATCTTGAATGGAAGTATCTTATTTCTAATTATATCCAGACTATTTAATAATTGTTTCACCCGAAAGCCATAAGGTTGAGGGGATTTTGGGTGCAACTCAAAGTATGATGCTTGTCTTACAAGGCTTGCAGTCTGAAAGGCTAGAGAGTTAGGGAGTCTTTGCAATCTAAACCAATACCGAAGAATGGAAGACATTCGGTAAAGGTCTAGAGGTAACTCTCCAGCATCAACAAGGAGACTTGGGATAGGCGAGGTTTTAAAAGCTCCAGTAGACAATCTAATACCTGCATGATGTATCGAGTCCAATATTTTTAACCGGCTTGGGGTGGCTGAAGAATATACCTCACAACCATAACTAATTTTGGAAAAAATCAAGGCCTTGTATAATTTTAAAATAGTATTGCGGTCTGCCCCCCATGATGTATGGGACAATACTTTTAAGATATTCAGAGCTTCAACACATTTAGCTTTTAGCGCTTTTAGGTGAGAAACCCATGTAAGTTTACAGTCAAATATCAAACCTAAAAATTTGGTTTCCGATACACATGGTATCCGTTGACCTTTAATGTATATATCCGGGTCTGGATGTACTCCCCGGATACGACAAAAATGGACAATGGTAGTTTTACTTGTCGAGAACTTGAATCCATTCATGTCAGCCCACTGGATAATTTTATCAATAGAGAGTTGGATTTTTCTCTCAACCATTGCCATTCTAGTGCCAGCAAATGATATTGAGAGATCATCCACAAATAATGTTGAGAGAACATCCTGGGGAATGGCTGAGGATATCCCATTAATTGCTAGTGCAAAAAGGGTTACACTCAGCACACTACCCTGAGGAACTCCTTCTTCCTGGCACTTACTCTCTGATAGAGTTTCCCCCACACTCACTTGAAAAACTCTACGTGAAAGAAATGCCTGAATAAATAGTGGCAGCTCTCCTCTCAATCCCAATTCATGAATGGTTTTAAGAATACCATATCTCCATGTCGTATCATATGCCTTTTCAAGGTCAAAAAATACTGTAACATCGTGCTGTTTGGAAGCAAAGGCTTCACAAATAGAAGACTCAAGTCGTATCAACACATCAGTCGTTGAGTGCATTTTTCGGAATCCACATTGAATCGGTGATAAAATACCTTTCTTTTCAAGGTAACATATCAGCCTTGCATTGACCATCTTCTCCATAATTTTACATAAACAATATGTCAATGCAATAGGACGATAGTTTGCTGCTAAAAACTTGTCTTTACCGGGTTTTAAAAAGGCTAAAATAATGGCTAGTTCCCAAACACTTGGGTAACTATGATCATGCCATATTCTATTAATAATGCTTAAAATAAATAGCTTTGTATTAAAATGTACATGTTTAATCATTGCATATGGAATTCCATCAGGTCCAGGGGCTGTATCGTTGCAATGAGCAAGTGCGGAATCAAATTCTCTTTCAGTGAAAGGAGAATTATACGACTCTTCCCTTCTTGTTGCAAAATTTAAAATTTTATTTTCTTCAGTGCTCCTATACTGGTGACCAGGGGCTCCTTCACACTTGCTGGATACATTTGAAAAATGATTAGCCAAGGCATTGCTAACTTCATTTGCTTCAGTTACATACTGGCCATTCACCTTCAACACTGGTGGTGGGTTGGGGGTGAATTTGCCAGCTATCTTTTTTACTTTCCTCCACACAGAAGATGGTGGTGTTCTACTGTTAATGGAGGAAACAAAAGACATCCATGACTGGCGCCTTGCTTCTTTCATGGCACGACGGAACTGTGCTCTACATTTCTTGTACATAATTAAATTCTCATCAGTTCGGAGTCTACGCAATCGTGTTAGAGATCTTCTTGTGGCTCTGTGGAGTGCAGTTAGTTCTGAAGACCACCACGGGACTGGTCGTCGTTTGAATAACCCTGTTGTTTTGGGAATTGAATTGACTCCTGCTGTATGAAGAGTTCCATTCAGCAGGTCTATAGCATCATCAATACTTTCAAACTGTTCTGCTCTCCCTTCGATTTCACTTAGCTCAGAAAATTTAACCCAGTCTGCCTTGTCTAGATTCCAACGTGGCGATCTTTGCAAAGGTGGACCCTTGTTGGTGTTTATAATGATTGGTGCATGATCACTAGTATGCCAATCATCTAATGTCCTCCAATCAAAATCAAGAAGGCAGTTAGAGCTTGCAATTGAAAGGTCAATGCATGACAAAGTACCTGTCTGAACATGGAAGTGCGTGGGCTCTCCTGTATTAAGGAGCCCCACATCCTCATTCTCCACAATTGATGAGATAATATTGCCCCTTGTGTTGGCCAAAACATCACCCCATAAAGGATGTCTACCATTCATATCTCCCAGTAAGAGAAAAGGTTGAGGGAGTTGTTGAATAACTTCTGCTAAATCATCATATAAAATATCATCATTTGGAGGTAAGTACAGAGAGCATATTGTATATTTTCTCCCTATATCAATTTGTACAACAACTGCCTGCAGGGTTGTACGTATAGACATGGGTATTTGGGGAACATCTCGACGAATGTACATGAGACTTCCGCCATGGCTCCCTGCTTGTTGATTATATGGTGTTCTATAGCTAACATACTCTCGAGGACTAGGAGTGTTAGAATCAAGCATACTTTCCTGTAGACATACTATTATGGGGGAATGCTCATGAATTAGGAGCTTAAGTTCTTCATATTTCGCCCTCAAACCCTGACAGTTCCATTGCAAAATGGAGGAGAAAACTATGGATTATTTCTGGAAGACGTCTTGGGTGAGGTCTTCCCATTAGCAGTTTTTAATCTAACATTATTACTTGTAGGTTTCTTCAGAGATGGTCTTGTTAAGTTGGGTTTTACGTTGGTGTTTTTCTTTGTATCTTTTTTATCTATTTGTTAAGGGGGATGGTGGACCTCAACTTGAATTTCTGATTTATTTAAATTATCTTCTGGTTGATCGGCAACATCAACAGACAAAACATCATTTATTTGATGTCATAATTCTAGTATTTCTTATGGAAGGGGGTGAGAGAGATGGAGGTCTCTCTCTTTTACGATTAGTAGGTTGTGAGTTACCAGGTTTTTGTACCTTCCCCACTACAGGTACACCTGATAACTTGGTGTCAGGTGGAATCTCCATTAAATCAGGCAAGGATATGGCCTGGGAGAGGTTAGTACTATCCTTTGTAATGGGGGACAAAGGTTTGATAGTGGTGGCCAATGTCTTTTGGTTGATACTCAATGATAAATCTTTAGGAGGAGATGTTCTTGTCTTATGCAGCACTTTATCAATAGATTGTGAATTCCTTTTTCGAGAACTACCTACAGTAGTAGGTGGGTGAGATGATTCCCGAGGAACTTTTTCTCCTGTTTTTAATGTTTTTGCATAAGTATTAGATTTATTTAATAATCTCTTGGCATGTCCCACGCTTACATGTTCAATAATTGATTTATTGAGGGCAGCCTCTTCTAACTTATAAAACTGGCAGCTCCTATCATTAGATTTATGATTAGAGTTGCAGTTTAAGCATCTTGCCTCAAGTGTACAATCCCCATGGTAAATTTTGGAGCAAGTATTACAAATTTTTTCATTATTGCAAACTTTGGAAGGATGTCCAAATTTAAAGCAATTATAACATTGCAGTGGCTTCTGCTTAAAAGGTTGAACTCTGATCCTTTCGTTTTCTATGTCTATGTGGAAAGGTACATATCAGCATCCTGGAAAATAAGAACAATCATTGATGTTCCAGGTACTTTATGTACTTTCCACACTGATAGGGGACACATGGCCAATATCTCCTCTTCAGTAAATTCATACAGATCCCTATTAAAAACCACTCCCCTTCCATAGCTAAAGTTTAGATGGGGTTTGATGTCCAATTTTATATCATCATTTACTGTCTTCAAATTAGACAGTATAACAGACTGTGTGTATGACTTGGCCTTTATCAAGAAACTTTTCTTCCCGAATCGAGATATATCTCCAGGTGCGATCGTACCTACCTTCCTCTGAAGAAATTTGCATATCTTGAAATAATTTTCCGTACCTCCCACAGATTGAGCAAGAAGCCACATTGGTGGTTTTGGCTTTCTTTGGGATGGTATATCTGCCTCTATATCTTTATCAGCCCAGTCTGCTGGTCTGTAGACATCCAGATCTTTAGGTGCCCCATCACAAAGAGCACCCTTAACACTCATATTACCTACTTTAATATCAACAATGTTACAGCTTGCATTAAATGCTTCCTCATGACAATTAAATGATAACCAAGATTCCCAATTATCATCTTGAAGTTTCATTCTAATTTCTTTTATTGATCCGTAACACTCAAATATTTTATGTAGCACATCATAATTAGCTTCTAAAGGGATTTGGGTAACGTGCAGGACTTTCAGTTTTCCTGTGTTGCCCAAATTACCCTTTTTCAGAATGTTTAAAGAACAGTCCTTTTTAGTTCCTAGGTCGTCAACGGAGTTTTCTTTAAATGAATTGCCAGAGGTCGTCAACAGTGCCGGGGGCGAGTCAGCATATCCAGGGGAGGTGGGGTCATTTTCACAAGAATCCATCATAAAAAAGAAGAGAGAAGAGTGATTTTTTGAAGTTTGATTTACCTGCTTGAGAACATTAAGGCATCACATGTTGGGAAGGAAATTTACACTCTCCACTACCGGCACAGTGAGAGTATACTTCCCAGATGGTCCACTCCATACCCTACCCGAAGGATAGCATCAAAACAGATATAGAGGCACAGGTGTAAGCTGAACCCGCCTGTTAGGACTGAGACCAAGAAACTATGGAATCATCCTCCCCATATCTGTAATGACGGGCTTCCGGCCAGAAGCCGAGAGTCCTACCCCAAGCATTGGATCCCCCTGGATTCCGAAGACCCAACACTTGGAATAGTTCCGCCAAAAAGGTCCAAACCATCTTCGGGATGGCTGAGATCATCCTATACACTCACATATAGCTTTGAGCACAAACGCCTCCCAACCGCGACACCTTTCACATTCATCAAAGCAGGCAGCAATACCGGATGCAGAAACATCCGCCCAAGTGGCAATAACAGATGTAGAAACATCCATGCCATAAAGAGAAAAAAAAAAATAATAAACATACATATATATGTAAAAATATACACATATACATATGGAAAATTTTACTCATAGGGTTGGGACAGCATCATGAAAGAAAGTTTAATATTAGGAGAAGGTTGAAGCAATATAAAGAGGAAGAAAAAGATAAGAAAGAGAGAAATTTAGATTCGAACTGGGGGAGCAATTTCCCCAAGTTCGAGAGCCCTCTTGCCCGTCACCAAGATTCAGCATGGGAATGAAATGCCGTGCTGAAGCTCAATGACTTCATCAAGGCATTCTCTCATTAAGAGGGTCACTGCAAGTCTGACCGTGTCTGCCGTCTCCATGCTGAACGGAGTCTGTTTGACAAACCCGTTCAGGGTCGAGAGGTCGATGACTGGTCTCCAGCCTCCAGACGCCTTCTTTACAAGAAAGAGTCGACTATAGAAGCCTGGGGACCCGTCTGCCACCTTTTGGAGAGCGTCCTTCTTCAACATGGTCTAGACTTTCGCCAGGAGGGCTTGCCCCCTTACCGATCCCATGGTAAGGGAGCTCAATGACACTGGCCTCGCTGTCAGGGGAGGTAGAGAGGATGTGAACGGGACGCGATAACCCCGAGCGATCACGGAAATCGTCCAGGTATGTGCCCCGGGTTGCTGCCACCTTGTCGCGCAACTTTGTAGGCATCCCCCCACTGGTGGACATGCAGGGGGACTGCCAATCCTAGCGTTTACGGCCTCTGCCGCTCCCTCTAGGATTTTTACCTCCCCTTCCTGTCCTTGACGGGAAAGGGCTTAGACACCTTTGGCTTCGCTGCTGTAGTCTTTTTCGTATTCTTAGCTGGACGGGGCTGCTGAGTTGCTGGAGGTTTGTAGGGCCTTGATGTCAGGGCCCTATGGAGGAGGGAGTCTTGGTTGGACTTCCTCCACCTCTCAGCGGCTAGCTCCAAGTCCTTAGGCTCGAACAGACACTTACCGAGCACGGAAGAGTGTCTGAGCCTGCTACCGTCGGAACTGGGGACTTTCTGGTGGAACCTCTCGGCAACTGCGTCTCGACGTTTCAGGATCGTATTGGCCCACAAGCTCGAGACTTGGTGGGCCAAAAACTCTTATGGTCTGCGTGCCAGAGAGTAAGAATGTCTCCAGTACCTTCCTGGTGCTTTCTTTGGACAGGTCCTCAGACGGCACCAAGATGCCCAGAGACCCCAGCCAGATGTCAAGCCACGAAGTTGCCTGCATGGCACACTTCACCACCTTCTCCTGGCTTAGGATCTCAGTGTCAGAATACGAAACCTGCCGGTTGGAAAGTCTCTCTAGAGGGACTCCCCCAGTGAGTTCTTCCACAGAATGGTGAATGGGAAGACTCAAACAAGTCTCCTCTAAGATCTCGAAATACCTCCTCTAGTGGACTCGAGGAGGAGGGAGGAGCTAGTTACCGGCGCTGGATCTGTTGGAGGCGGCAAGCTCGGAGAGCTGGCCTTCGACCTTGTCTCTGGCACTCTTCATCCCTTGTGACCAGGGCAAGGGTGCACTGGCCCTAGAGAGCTTCTGGGTGCCGTAGATTCGGTCCATGACCGTGTCCTTCCCCTCAGGAGGAGGAATCTCAGGGTCCGGATCCCCGTTGAGATTTCTCATGAGGGTCAGAACTTGCCGGAACGCATGTTCTGACTCTTGATGCTCTCCTCCCGAAGGGCTAGCAGCAAAGTCTCCAGTCCCCAGTGGCTCTTCCTGGGGGGACACGTGGACATTCTCCGAAGGTCTAGCTGGTTCCTGTCTTATCCTTGCAGAAGACTTCGGCAAAGTCTTCGAGTCCTTCGGCTCCCTCCTGGGAGGGATAGGATGCAGGCTCTTCTCCAACCCGGCGTGAGGAGACTTCTCAGGGAGAGGCGTAGTTTTCCCCATTGGTGCGATGGGGGAACGGACCGGCTTGTCCGACTCCCCTGAGGATGGGAAATCCTCGTCCGCAGGGGAGGGAGAGAAAGTCTGGGGGGGAGAAGGAGCCTTGCGCAAGGATTTCCGAGGAGACAGCTTAGCCCTCGGAGAAGTCACCACGGAGGGGACTCCTCTCTTCCTCTTCAGGGGAGACGAGGTGGCCACTGCTTTGTGACCTAGTTCAGAGAACACAGGCTTAAAAGCCTGCATGAGAGCTCTGACAATGGTACCAAACCAGGGCTGTTGGCTGACAGTCGCGCTGTCAGACACTCCCTCTGGAGGGAAGGTGATTGAACGATCCCTAGGAGGAGTCGACAAAAGAGGGGTTGGCCTGAGCTGAAAGAGAGTCCTTAGACCTGTCCGGAAACCGCCCCTCCTCCGGCAAGCGCGCTGTTCTGAGCTTGCAAGGGGGGGAACGAGAAGAAGCCCATGAAGTCGCGTGCGGGATCGCGCTGGCGATCGCGGCCTGAATCGCGCTGGTAGTCGCGCGGTGAGCCCCTCCATGGATCGCGCGCGGCAGGATCGTGTGATACAGGAACTTAGCGCGCAAGGGGGGGCGCATAGGTGACGGCGAGCGTGCGCAAGGGGGCGCATAGGTGACGGAGAGCGTGCGCAGGAGCTGGAATGTGGGGCGGTGTTGAAGGCAGGATAGGAGCTGGAGCAACCTTCTGCTCACGTGTATGCAGGCGCGCAGGAACCTGCTGATGAGGCCGTGCGGGCGAAATTATTGGGCGCGTGCGCAGGAGAAATATTCCTAGCGCGTGAAGCGCGAGTGTCAGGAAGCACGGGGCAAGGGCGCGATTGCGCAGCCTCGTGGGGGCGCAAAGGTGAGCTGGCGCGCAGGAGAACGATGCGCAGGTGGTGCAGGCACTGCCCTCTGAGGTGAACGAGGGCGCGCTGGGCGCACAGGAGATCGTGGGCGCGCATCAGGACGCTGGCGTAAGGGCATGTGCTGCTGTGATGGGCGGCAACCAGAATCGGGCACACTGGTGTGCGCTGCTGCGATGGGAGCGCAGGGTGCGCTGCTGGGCTGGGCGCGAGTGGGGCGCAACAGGATTCGGGCGCACAAGGGTGCGCAGTTTAGAAGAAGGCAGGGGTACCTGTGAGCGCCCGTGCGCTAACTTAGGTACCTCCTGTACTGCGCGCTGGACTGTAAGAGAGCGCTGGCGCGTTGGCGAGCGCTTGCGCGCTGTCAGGAACTGCGGCTGTGCGCTTAATTCCAGAGGCCCTGGAGAGCGCTGACGAAGAGGAGAGCGCTTAGGCGCTGTAGCAAGAACTGCAGGAGGGCGCTGGCGCACTATAACAGTAACTGCAGGAGGGCGCGCAGGAGATCGTGGACGCGCAGGGTGACTCTGGCGCGTATGAACAGGAGCAGGAGATCTCACGTGCGCAAGGGAGTGCAGTGGCACTAGGTCAGGAACAGCAGCAAGACGGCGCACAGGGGGTGCCTGGTGCTTAAGGGATTGAGGCACAGTTTTGCACTCAAGTCCCTTGTGCCCCGAAGGGACCGGTGCCTGTACAATGACAGGATCAGCATCCTTGAAGGGTGATGGCAGGACAGCAGGTCTGGAGGGTGACAGGTAAGGGGGTCCCGAAGGACGACCTTCCACCGAAGGAGATCGCAAACTATCTTCAGAGAGGTCTAAGGTGGTAGCTGGCAGGATTGGAGAACAAAGTGTCTCCTTAGCAGAGGACTACGGGGACGACGAGCCGAAAAGGTGCCTCCTAACTCCCTTGTGAGGAGAAGGAAGTCCTCTACGGCGAAGGGGAGGACGAGCCTTCCGCCCTATACGCCCTCTAGGGGCCGTGGGATCAGCAAGCTTACCTTCGTAAGGCCTTCGCAGAGGAGTCTCTGTAAGTGAACTCCCCCGGGGGGAGAATCACCAGCAGGAGAGACCGTGGGACTAAATTCCGCCCTTGAAAGATGTTCGGAGGGGGAATCAGAGCCTTCAGCTACCTCAGCAACAGGAGCAGTTTGATCCGACACACCGGAGGCCTCCGTTATAAAAACGTCGACGATAGACAGAGGATCTACGTCTGCTATCGCTGGCGACTGTTTAACAGCTGCTCCTAGCTTGATCATATCAACAGGGCTTCCTTGGAGGGCCAACCCTGAAGCCCCAAGGAAGACCAAAGCTGTAACAAATCACGACTAGGTACAGGGAAATCAATATCCTCCTCTGAGGGAGGAGGGGCAGCTGTCTCGCTATGGTAGGCAACTACCTCTCCCGCACCCTGGGATCGGTCAACAGAACAACGGTCTACGCTCCCCATCGACGGTCTCTCGGAAGAGACCAATCGAGTGGGAGCTTCGGAGGTGGTTTGGGCTACGGAAGAAGAGGCCTTGGGATTTTCTCTCAAAGAAGCCTTTGGAGGAGAAATATCCCTTTTGGACCTCTTCTTCCGGCGCTGGGCAAACCTCTCCCACTGGGAGGTAGACCACTCCCTACACTCACCGCATACATTACCCTTTTCACACCGTTGGCCCTACAATGAGGACACAAGGTGTGAGGATCTGTGTCTACCGCCAACATAAAGGTCCCACAAGGGCGGTCAAGTAAACCAGCTTTCAGAAGACATGCTTCTGAAATAAATCTAAAAATACCACTAGTATGGTACAACACACGTCCAAGAATCTTGGCAAGGATGAACCCTCCATCCTCACCTCGAGCCTCAAACATACATCTATTTCTTTTGGCACAACAAGTGGGGCAATCGATCAACAAATGCCTCACTATTAAGGGTACCAAACATTCAAAACAATATGGCTAATGTTGCTCGGTCATCAGAAACTCGTGTCAACCGACCGAGTGTGACCAATGAGGAGACGACAAAAAGAAGTCTCCCACTTTGGCATTATATTATATACCTCCAAGGCAATATAACATACATTATCTCATTTTATTTCCATCTAGACTATCCCAATGGTGTTGCCAATTATTACAAAACAATTTCTTAATGGTAGGTACAAGTTCTTTACAGAGGATGGGATACCTTCTTGGTAGCAACTCGCATGCATTATTCTTTCCCAGTAAATCTGCCTTCTCATTCCCAGACACACCTACATGTGCTGGAACCCAACAAAATCGAACTGTTATACCTCTCAGTCCAATAATAAAAAGTCATTCTAAGATCATTAAAACTAAAGAGTTACTGGAATTAAAATTTTCAAAAGCTTGACACTCCTTGTATCACTAAAAATGGTAAAATTACCCTCCAATGCCATTTTCTCAATGACGGTCAGTATGCCATACAGTTCTGCATTAAATATGGCAGCTGTTGGAGGAAGTGTACCTCTGCAATTAATCACAGGATGTTGGGCTCAAGATAGATAGAAGACGGACGGATGATGAGAATAGAATATGTGATGGAAGACAAAAAATCCTTGGATAGAGAAAGGATTAAAGAGGTGGAATCATTTAAATATTTAGGAACTATGACCTTTAAAACAAGATCTTTAGAATTTGAGTTTAATGAAAGATTGGAAAAAGCAAATCAGACAATGGCTAGGGTAAGTAAAATTTGGAAATCAAATTGCCTGAAATTAAGTGTAAAAATCAGGCCATACCAGTTTAATGAGTCAAATGTTACTGTATGGACATGAATCGTGGTATGACAATGAAACAATATCCAACAGATTTTGTAGATTTGAGAACAAAGCCCTCAGAAGAATATTGGGAGGTAAATAGCAGGACAGGATTAGAAATGAAACTATAAGAGCGTTCTCGAGTGCCATATGTGGCTGAGCTCATCGTGACGGGTAGATGGAGATGGTTTGGGTAGGCTCTTTGCATTCCCCAAGAGATTAGTTCACCAAACTTTCAACTGGGCTCCACAAAGCACTAAAAGAGTTGGAAGACCCAGGCTTACATGGCTGGGGACTATGAAGTCATAAGTGGGAAATGAAGAATGGAGAAGTATTGATTTTAAAGCTCAAGATAGAAAAGACTGGCGAAATCTAACCGAGGCCCTTTGCATCAATAGGTATAGGAGGAGATGATGATGCTCTGCCTAACTCTGGAAATCTCATTCATACATCCCCTACCCCTTGTAAAAGCACCCTGCAGTTCTAAGATTGCATCCTCTGTTTTATCCTTAATCCTATTAATTAGCACTACCATACACTTTTCCAACAACATTCAACAAACTAATACCCCTTGAAAAACAACACATGTACTGTACATCTCTATTACTTTACTTGGCGTGTAAGGACAATGTCCTACAATACTTGTAGCACTCTTTTTACCTTTGTACATATTCTGTGTAAATACCCTGTAAATATTGTTTATGCATATAGGCGCAGAATCACCTTCCCTTCATTTTTATGTAAGACTCATTCTTATATGTCAAGCATGGGCTTTTATATTAACCATAAAGTCAATGTAAGAAAACACGAATGCCCCGCATCTCTCACCTGTTCATGGTCGGACAGTCACCTACCAAGGTCACTACAACTCAGTCCGCACTGGTCAATGTATTCGACCCCTGTCGGAAATAAGGCATCACTCAACTATGGTCTGTCTCTCATACCTCACAACTGGAGACACCAGTGTTTTCCCTTGACGGACTTACAACGGAGATTTCCAAAGAAATCGTTTGGGCTTGCAACTCTATCAATCTCAACGCCATTATTGGACTCATCACGGCATAGGGTTAGTTTACGTTTTGGCGTTGGCGAAACTTTGCTGTGGAGTCCTCCTTGACGGACTCATGATGGCGATTTCGACAAATCGTTTGGGCTCCCAACTCTACATACCCTAACGCCACAAACAGACTCATCATGGCGCAAAACATTTTGCATTCTAAACGCAGTTTTTGCCACGGCAATTAGCAACTACTCAGCTGCTTGGAATTTCTACTCCGTTAGCGGACTAAATACGGCTCTCTACTGAGTTTAGGAGTGTGAGGTCAGGAGGAGAGATTTGGAAGTTTATAGTACCTCATCCCTCGCAACCGAAGGGCACGGTGCAGTATTCACGCAAATAACACAAATGTCTATGGGACAGAAGTTACAGCTGCCTCCACTCACATCGGATGCAACGACGGTATGGGTTCAGCGTGTAGAGGCCCATTTCAGGTTGGCAAACATCAGCGATGAATTGAAAAATCAGACATGGTGATGATAATGCCGACGCGTTCAAAAAAGAATCTCATCCTGGCTGAAACAGAGGCCGGGACCCATGTGGTACAGCAACCCTAAAAATAAACTGACTTAGGTCTACGATCTCCCAGTACCCCTAAGGGTCCAGAGCGCCCTCGACCTAATGACAACGCCCCTTGGTGACATTTGTCCCTCAGCTGCCTGGGATGAACTGTTGAACCTCCTCCAGTTGAACGAGCTCGACAGCGATGGGCAGCCCAGGGAGATAAGCCTGTCAAGGGAGATCTTCCCCCATCACATTCCCCAAAGCATCCACGCCCAGCTGGAGGGCGCCGAGGACCTGGATATGTAGGCTCTAGATATGCTGCCACCACCTCCGTCAACTCCGTCAACGCCGTCAATGCCGTCAATGCCGTCACGGAGGAGACAGAAGAGTACCCGGCGGAACCAGACAATATAGGGGTCAACGCGATCCACGGCGGAAAATCCAAATACTCCCGCCCACGGCCCCCACCGCAGCAGTGACGCCAGTAGCGCCCCCAGCAGGAGCAAGGGCAACGACAAGAGGACCACTACCACAAGGGCCCCGACCTTCCCAGATGGTGCTAATTCCACCGAATCTGGGGAAAAGAGGCATGGAAGTGTGTCCAACCATGCGCCCATCCAAAAAACTAGGTGGTTGACGATGCCTACAAGCAACCGTACAGCAGGTCAGGCCCGATCACACAGGCTTCTACATCCTCGACGTCAACGCAGGAAAAAGGTTCCTGGTAGGTACCGGTTCTACAGCGTCAACGATCCCGGCCCCGAAAGACGACCACAGCCTCCCATTAGACAACAAGGCCTCCTTGGTTGCTGCGAACAGCACCATCACCTGTTACTGGACAAGGATACTGAAGATATCCATCGTGGGCCGGAAGCTGGCCTTTCCTGATCGCAGACGTCAAGAGGCCCCTCCTGGGCGCAGACTTGCTCGGTTACCATTGTCTGCTGGTACACGTGCATCACAAACGACTAGTGGACCAGGGGACCTAACGGTCCCACCATCTCTCCAGTGGGCCCAGCCTCCCCAGGGTGTGCTCAGTCATGCCCCATGAATACGTCTGCCTGCTGCAAGAATTCCCGGAAGTTTTCAAATCGGAGCTGTACCTACTGGAGGGCGTTCCCGCCAAGCATGGGATATTCCACCATATCTCTACGACTGGCGCCCCAACCCACTGTAGGTTCTGATGCCTCCCTCCGCAGAAGCTACAGGACGCCAAGCGCGCCTTCCAGGAGATGGAGTGCATGGGAATCTGCAAAAAGGCATCTAGCCTGTGGGCCTCTCCGCTGCACATGGTCAAGAAACCCAACGGGAGTTGGAGGCCCTGCGGTGATTATAAGACACCTCAATCTGGCCACGACACCTGACCACTACTCATTGCCCAACATGCAGGAGCTCACCGAAGACCTCCACGGGGCTAATATTTTCTCAAAGATGGACCTCTAAAAGTCCTATTTTCAAGACCCCATGTCCCGACGACATCCCAACAACAGCCATCATAACGTCATTCGGGTCCTACATGTTCTCCTACTTGACATTCGGCCTGAGAAACGCTGGGGCAACTTTCCAGCGTCTGATAGACAGCATTTTGGGGGACCTTCCCTTCTGCGCTGTCTATGTCGACGACATCCTCGTGTTCTCCAAGACGCAGGAGGAACACCAGGGGCACGTGAAGACTGTTCTGAAGCAACTGCAGGAGAATGGCCTTGTAGTACGCTTTGATAAATGCACTTTCGGGGCCAAGAAGGGAGTTCCTAGGGCACGAACTCTCAAAGGAATGTGCACCCAGTGATGTCAAGGGTAGATTCCATAAACAAGTTCCCGACGCTGACCTCCGTGAAGTCCCTCCAGGAATTCTTCGGCATGGCGAACAACTACCGGAAGTTCCTGCCCAACATAACCGGTGTGATGAACTCCCTTCTCAACGTCCTGAAGGGGAGACCGAAGCAGCTACAGTGAGGTTCCAATGGCCCCACTCTGCTCTGCAATACCGCACAGACCACCCGCAACCTTTCATTCCACCATCGAGACGAAGGCTGGCATTTGACGTCATCCACGGCCTTTCGCACCCCTCATCAAAGACTACCACCAAACTGATGACCAACAAGTTTGTGTGGCTAGGGATCAGGAAAGACACGTGAGTGGGCACGTACATGCACGGCCTGTCAAACCAGCAAGGTCGGTCGTCACACCCAGTCATGAGTCGGCAGTTTCCCTCCACCCAAATGATGGATCAGACACATCCAAGTCGACATTGAGGGGACCTTACCACCCTCGGGCAACGCCAGGTACCTCCTCACAATCATTATCCGTTGAATGATGTGGCCAGAGGCGACTCCCATGACCAAAGCATCATCGGACACCTACGCCTAGGCCTTTCTCTCCACCTGGGTCAGCCGTTTCAGGGTCCCAGACGATATGACAACCGACAGAGGCCCCGCTTTCATCTCGGACCTGTGGGCGTCCCTCGCATGCCCGATGGGAACCAACCTGCACAGCACGACAGCCTACAACTCCTTAGCCAATAGCATGGTCGAAAGAAGCCCTGGTCCCTCAAGGTGGCCTTAAGGGTCCAATGCACAGATGAGCATTTGGTCAAGCAACTTCCCTAGGCCCTCCTCAGTCTTCGAATGACCCCGAAAGCAAACGGCAACACCTCTTTAGCAGAAAAAGTCTATGGGGAGACGCTTGTGGTCCCTGGCGAGTTCTTTCCCTCCAATCCAAACACCGATGATGTCAGCCTTAACCAGCTACGGGAAAGGGCAGGAAAATTCACGCCCTGCCACAAAACATATGCGGACAAGATAAGACATTTCAAGCCTGCCTCGCTAGACAACTGCCCCTACGTCTTCACCAGACAGGACAGTCAGCGCCTCCCCCTCTCACGTCCTTACAAAGTGTCCTATCGCATGCTGGAGAGGATGAAGATGACAAATTCGAAGATAATTTGTATTTTTCCTAACCATACAAACCTTAGCTATTTACATTGGGTTTACCTTTTAGCGCAGCTGAAATGACGAGCCAATAGTTTTAACGAGGGTTAATTACCCCCGCGCTAGTTAGCGGGGGGAGTAGGGGAAGGGAAGCTTGCTACCCCCCCCCCCCCCACACACACACACACACACACCGGTGACTTGCTTCACTTCACTTAGAGGTAGGACTTGACTTGGGGGTCAGGGATGGCGGGCACATATGTGTAAATAGCTAAGGTTTGTAAGGTTAGGAAAAATAAATTATATTCAAATTTGTCATTTGTTCCGTAACCGAAAGACAAACCACGCTATTTACATTGGGTGACTTACCCCTTAGGAAGGGTGGAAAGCCCCCAGCCTTACTGACTTCGGCTTGCCCGGGGGCTCAATTCCTCAGTGAGCAGCACTAGAGAAAAGGATTGATTGATTGATTGATTTAAAGTTTTCAGGCATCCTGACATCTAAGGTCATTGACGCCGGTAACATTTAATTTATGTATACAAAAATAAAAAATAAAATAAAATAAAAATGAAAGTATTCAATTAAAATCATAAAAGTTGAATGTCATAAAAGTTGATTAGTTTTCAGAAGACCTGCTTCTGAAATAAATCTAAAAATGCCACTTGCATAGTAGGACACATCATTTCCAAGAATCTTGGCAAGGATGAACCTGCCACCCTCACCTCGAGCCTCAAACAAATATCTATTCCCTAAGTTGTTATAATTGGGGCATTCGGTCAACAAATGGCTCACTGTTAGAGGTACTAAACAGTAGTCACAATACGGTTGGTGTTGGCCCTTCAGCAGAAACTTGTGTGTCAACCAAGTGTGACCAATACGGAGACGACAAAGGGACTTCTCCCATTTTCGGGGCATCATATTATACCTCCAAGGAGATATGACATTTGTTACCTCTCCCATTTTATTCCCATCTAGGCTATCCCATTGCTGTTGCCATTTATTGCAAACCAATTTCTTGATGTCAGGTAAGAAATCATCACAGGGAATGGGATACCTTCTTGGCAGCAACTCGGATGCAGCCTTCTTAGCCAGTGAATCTGCCTTCTCATTCCCAGACACACCTACATGTGCTGGAACCCAACAAAATTGAACTGTTATACCTCTCCGTCCAATAATAAAAAGCCATTCTAAAATCTTTAAAACTAGAGGGTTATTAGAATTAAAAACTTCTATAGCTTGAAGGACACTCCTTGCATCACTAAAAATTGTAAAATTACCCTCCTTCTCCAACGCTATTTTCTCAATAGCAGTTAATATGCCATACAGTTCGGCAGTAAATATGGAAGCTGTTAGAGGAAGTGCACCTCTACAATTAAAACCATTACTATGTACTCCAAATCCAAAGCCAGCATCAGATTTGGAGCCATCAGTATAGATAAAAGTTGATCCTCTATGTTCTTTACCATGTTCATTAAAAAGAGACCTGGCTTCTACGTCTGACATATTATTCTTATCTCCAATAAAATATTTACAAAAAGATATCTCTGGTAACTTCCATGGAGGCGTTGATGATACCTTGAATGGAAGTACCTTATTTCTAATTATATCCAGACTATCTAATAATCGTTTCACCCGAAAGCCATAAGGTTGAGGAGATTTTGGGTGCCTACATAAGCAGTGTGTGGAGGAGAGAGTGACTCGTCTTATGAAGTTGACCTTGAGACCTTCAGATAGGAATTCTAGGATAGGACGTTCCCAATACCACCTCGTCAGGGTATGGGAGACGCAACAGTATAAGCTTAATACTAGGAGCACAAAGAAGCGTGGGTTACCTGCAGAGGTCGAGGTCAGCTATGCGAGGACCAGGATGCTGCTTCCCCAAGAGAGGGGAGAATGAAGAAAGTAGTAAGGGTCAGACATACTCTTTCATTCACGCAGACTAAGACCGGGTAACAACGCCCTCAACCTACTGCTACTTGTCCAAAAAGGAGCCTGAGGTTAGACCAGCTGTTGTGCAGCCACCACAGGGCCGATAGAAAACGTATCGAGGCTCCTGTGGGTCACGTCTTGCAGGTTGTGGGCTGTGAAGGTCGTTTGACGCTTCCAGACCCCAGCTTGAAGTACCAGCGTCACAGAGAAGTTTCTCTTGAAGGCCAGGGATGTAGCAATACCCCTGACATCGTGTGCCCGAGGGCGACGTGTCCGGATTCAAAGCATGGTGGATAACCCTTCGAATCCAGGCTGAGATGGTGTTCCTGGTGACCCTCCTCTTAGTCCTGCCTGTGCTCACAAACAAAGCTCGCACTTGAGGACGGACTGCAGCCGTTCTCTTAAAGTAGTGCCTCAGACACCTCACTGGACATAGTAGCAGCTGGTCTGGGTCGCTTGTTACAGAACGGAGACTCGCGATCCTGAAAGAGTCGAAGCGAGGATCCGGCACTCCAGGATTCTGAGTCTTGGCAACAAACTCAGGGACGAACCTGAACGTTACCTCCCCCCATCCCCTTGAATGGGCGATGTCGTACGAGAGACCATGAAGTTCACTAACCCGCTCGGCCGAAGCCAAAGCGAGTAGGAAAGCCGTCTTCCAAGACAGGTGGCGATCGGAGGCCTGGCGTAATGGTTCGAAGGGAGGTCTCTTAAGAGACCTGAGGACTCGAACCACGTTCCAAGGAGGAGGTCTCACTTCCGACTGGGGGCAGGTAAGTTCATAGCTACGTATGAGTAAAGAGAGTTCTAGCGATGAAGAAATACAGTATCCACGCCCTTCAGCCTGAAGGCCAAGCTTAAGGCCGAGCGATAGCCTTTCACTGCCGAGACAGAAAGGCGCATTTCTTCCCGCAGATAAACGAGGAAGTCCGCTATTGCTGGAATAGTGGCATCGAGTGGAGAGATACCCCTCCCACGACACCAACCACAAAAGACTCCACTTTGCTTGGTAGACTCCCTCAGAGGACCTTCGCAGGTGCCGAGACATTCTCTCCGCAACCTGTTGCGAAAAGCCTCTCTCCGCGAAGAGACGCTGGATAGTCTCCAGGCGTGAAGCCGAAGCGAGGCTACGACCTCGTGAGGGACGCCGGAGTGGGGTTGTCTGAGAAGCTCGTGTCGTGGAGGAAGTTCCCTCGGGAGCTCCGTCAGGAGCTGCAGAAGGTCCGGGAACCATTCCGCGTGATGCCATAGCGGAGCTACCAGAGTCATCGAACAGTTGACCGATAGTCTGGTCCTGTTGAGCACCCTTCTCATCAGACAGAACGGTGGGAAGGCGTACACGTCGATGTTGTCCCACCGTTGCTGGAAAGCATCTTGCCAGAGTGCCTTGGGGTCCGGGACTGGGGAGCAGTACAGGGGCAGATTGAAGTTCAATGCTGTCGCGAACAAATCCACAGTCGGGGAACCCCACAAAGTCAGGACTTTGTTGGCTATCTGAGGATCCAAAGACCACTCGGTACTCACTATCTGCGAGGCCCTGCTCAGACTGTCGGCGAGCACATTCCTCTTGCCAGGAATGAAGCGAGCTGATAGGTTTATCGAGTGGATTTTGGTCCACCTCAGAGTCTCTACTGCAAGATGGGATAGCTGCTGCGAAAAAGTGCCTCCCTGCTTGTTGATATAAGCCACTACCGTGGTGTTGTCGCTCATCACCACCACGGAGTGACCCGCCAGGGACCGTTGGAACTGCTGAAGAGCCAGAAAGACGGCCTTCAATTCTAGAGGATTAATGTGTAGGCACTTTTCTGATTCTGACCAAAGGCCTGAGACCCTCTGGTTCAGAACGTGCGCCCCCACCCTTCTTTTGACGCGTCCGAAAACAGAGTCAATTCCGGGGGGAGGACGAGAAGACTCACTCCCTTCCGCAGGTTCTCGTCGACCAGCCACCATCGCAAGTCCGTCTGTTCCAAAGACCCCATTGGGATCAGAATGTCCGGAGAATCGGATCCTTGATTCCACCGGGACTTGAGCCGCCACTGTAGGATCTCATCCTGAGGCGGCTGTTTGGAACCAGACGAGCCAGGGAGGATAGGTGACCTTAGACACGCAACCACGACTGGGCGGGGAGCTCTTCTCGCCTGAGGAAGGGTTCCGCCACCCTCCTCAGCCTTGCTATCCGGTCGTCTGATGGAAAGGTTTTGTGGAGATTGGTGTCTATTAACATGCCTATGAATTGAATTATTAGCATGCCTAGATAAACCAGTCGTTGGGACGGCTGCAGAGAGGACTTCTCGAGGTTTACCATGATCCCCAGATCCTGGCAAAGATCCAAAAGCCTGTCTCGGTGCCGAAGAAGGGTTGCCTCCGAGTCTGCTAGGACCAGCCAATCGTCGAGATGACGAAGGAGACGAATGCCGTTCCTATGGGCCCAAGATGAAATCAGGGTGAACACTCTGGTGAACACCTGAGGAGCTGTGGAGAGACCGAAATACAGCACCTTGAACTGGTAGATCTTGTCGTCTAGGCAGAATCTCAGGTACTTCCTGGAAGACGGATGGATTGGGATCTGGAAGTACGCATCCTTTAGATCCAGTGTGCACATGAAGTCTTGTGGTCTCACCGCAAGTCTGACCGTGTCTGCTGTCTCCATGCTGAACCGGGTTTGCTTGACAAACCCGTTCAGAGCTGAGAGGTCGATGACAGGTCTCCAGCCTCCAGACGCCTTCTTTACAAGAAAGAGTCGACTGAAGAAGCCTGGGGAGCCGTCGACGACCTCCTGGAGAGCACCCTTCTCGAGCATGGTCTCGACTTCGGCCCCAAGGGCCAGCCCCTTTGCCGATCCCGTGGCATAGGAGCTCAACGACACTGGATTCGCTGTCAGGGGAGGTTGAGATGTTGTGAACGGGACGCGATAGCCTTGGCCGATCACTGAGACCGTCCAAGCATCGGCCCCGTGTTGCTGCCACCTGCGGACGAAACGCTGAAGGCATCTCCCCACAGGTGGACATGCATGGGGACTGCCACCCCTAGGGCTTGCGGCCGCGGCCGCCACCCCTAGGAGTCTTGCCTCCCCTGGAGGACTTACCGCCCCTCTTAACCTTGGCTGGAAAGGGCTGGGGCTTAGACACCACCTTCTTAACTGCCGGTGCCTGTTTCGGAGCCTTACGAGGCTGCTGCTGCAGTTGCGGCGGAGCTAGAGGCTTATAGGGCCGAGCTGTAAGGGCCCTATGAAGGAGGGAGTCCGTGCTGGATTTCCTCCACCTCTCAGCCATTCGCTCCATGTCCTGAGGCTCAAACAGGTTCTCCCCCAGAAGGGAAGCATGTCGGAGCCTACACACATCCACGGCGGGGACCTTCGGATGGAATCTCTCGGTCACAGCATCGCGCCGCTTCAACACCGAGTTGGCCCACAGGGTGGTAACCTGGTGCGCCAAAGACTCGATGGAGCGGGTGCCCGAGAGTAAGGAGGTCTCCAGGGCCTTCCTATTGGTCTCCTTGGACAAGTCCTCCGAGCGCAATAGGATGCCCAGAGTTCCTACCCAAAAGTCCAGCCACGAAGTGGCCTGCATGGCACACTTAGCGACCTTTTCATGGCTAAGGATCTCTGCCGCCGAGAACGACACCTGCCGGGCAGAGAGCTTCTCAAAGGGAACTCCCTTCGCCAGCTCCTCCACGGAGTGATGGAGAGGAAGAGCGAGGCTGGCCTCACCCAAGATCTCGAAATACCTCCTCTGCTGAAGACGAGGAGGAGGGATGAGCTTGTTCCCGGCAGAGGAACGACTGGAGGAGGCAAGAATCGCGAGCTGAGCGTTGGCCCTAGCTCTGGCACTCTTCAGACCCCGAGACCAGGGCAGAGCCATACTGGACTTAGGGGCCTTCCGAACGTCAAACACTTCATCTAAGATAGTGTCTTTGCCTTCACGGGGGGCGATCACGGGGTCCATAAGCCCGTTAAGTTGCCTTATCAGGCTCGGGACCTGCCAGAAGGCATGTTCGGATTCCTGCTGATCTCCTCCTTGCGGGCTGGCAGCTAAGTCTCCTGTCCCAGGAATCTCTTCCTGGGGTGAAGCGTGGACGTTCCCCCGGGGAGCCGCGGGTTCCTGGCAAATCCTCGAAGATGATTTCGGGACGGTCTTGGAGTCCTTGGATTCCCTCCTGGGAGGGATACAGGATCCCAACAAAGAGGTTCGAGGAGCCCCTTCCTCACGTGACGACTCTCCTCCATGAAACGAAGTCTCCCCCCTTGGTGCCGAGGGGAAGCCTACCGCTTCACTGGACTCGCCCGAGGACGGAAACGCCTCGTCCACGGGAGAAGGAGAAAACACTCGAGCAGGAGAAGGGGGCTTCGCGACAGACCTCTTGGGAACCAACTTCGCCCTGGGGGAAGCCACCACGAAGTCCACTCCTCTCTCTCTTCAGCGTAGGAGAGGCAGCCGTTGGTTTGTTGCCCTGATCGGCGAGTGCTGGTTTCATAACCCTCACTAACGCCCGCATTAGAGGACCAAACCAAGTCTGTTGCTCCACGGACACAGAGTCCGAAATCCTCGCTGGAGGGAAAGGGATCGGGCGATCCTTTGGAGTGGACACCACAGTACCTGCCTGAAAAGAAGGGGGGGAAGAATGATGCACTAACCTCTCCGCAGTGTCTTCCTTGTCCTGCACTACAATCCTGCATTTGGGTGGAGGTGATCCCGAGCGCTTTCTAGGAACACGCGTTCCTAGGGCTACCACTGGCTGCGAAATTTGCCGCGAACGATGGTCGCGCGAGGGCGGATGATCGCGCAGGCGAGCGGTCGCGCAGGCGCGCAGGCGGGCGGTCGCGCAGGCGAGTGGGCGCGAGGGTGTACAGGTGAACGAGCGCGTGTCCGAGTCGGCGAACGAATGCGTTGGCGTGATGGCGAGGGAACGCGTTGCCGCGTGGGCGAGGAAGGTCGCTGGCGGCGTAGATCAGCAGGCGATCGGTGGTGAGCTGGCGAACGCTGACGCGCAGGTGAGCGATGGCGCGTTGTCGCATGGTGATGCGTTGGCGAGCGATAGCGCGCAAGACGCGCAGGTGAATGATCGCGCGATGGCGAGCTAGTAGATGGCGAACCATGTCCTTCAAGAACCTCTGGTCGACGAAGCGTTGGAGAACGCGTGCGCGCAGGTTGTAAATCACGCGGGCGGTCCGGAGATCGCCGATAAACAGGTGATCGTTGAAGCGTAGGAGAACGCTGACGAACAGGCGATACTAGAATCGCCTGTGAACGCTGGCGAGCAAGGGGGCGACGCGTGAGATCCTGTGAAGGAACAGGTGGCGCGGCGCATTCACGAACAGGAACAGGAAGATCGTAGGCGCGTGGGCGAACATGTGCTTTTGAAACACGCTGGAGAACGCGGACGATGTTGCGTAAACACAGGAAGAGGATCGCTAGAGAGCTCAGGAGACTGATGGAAGAGGATCGCTAGAGAGCTCAGGAGACTGATGGCGCGCAGGGTGACCAACAGGGACTGCAGCATGGTCAGTGACCACAGGAGAGCGCTGGCGAGCAGGAGGGCGATGATCCTCAAAAGAGCGCTGACGAGCAGGAGCGCGCCTGTGCGCTAACACTGCAGAAGGGCGAGCAGAAGAATGCTGGCGCGCTAAGCACTCTTCAAGAACCACAGGATGTAGGATGTCCTCAGGAGAGCGCTGACGAGGAGGACGAACATCAGGAGAGCGCCGGCGAACAGGTGAGCGCTGACGAGCAGGAGAGCATTGATGAGCAGGAGAGCGCCGGCGAACAGGTGAGCGCTGACGAGCAGGAGAGCGCTGACGAGCAGGAGAGCGCTGACAAGCAGGAGAGCGCCTGTGCGCTAACACTGCACGTGAAAGGGAAGAATCCCTCTGCCCCGAAGGGACCGTTGCCCGTCGGGTGACGAGTTCCCCAGAAGGTGAAGTTCTAGCAGGAGTTGGAGAACGGTTTGCAGAGGTGTCCAAAAGAGCAGGAGCTGTAGGCTGAGTACGACGAGGACAGTCCCCTTCGGAGGAAGAAGATCCAAAAAGGCGCCTCTTAACCCCCTTATAAGGGGAAGGGAGGCCCTTGCGACGCAGCGGATGGTGAGCCTTACGGCGAAGGCGGCCACGGGGAAGATCATCAGGACCATCAGTCCTCCGAAGGGGTCTCTCAGTCAAGGCACTTCCCTAAGAGGGAAGCTGAACAGCAGAAGAGCCCGTAGGACTCACTTCCCCCTTCGAAGGATGTACGGAAGGGGGAGGAGAGCCGTCAGCACCATCATCCTCAACTGCACCTGCAGAGGATTGCCCATCCCCGTTGGAGGCCTCTGCCACCCCGACGTCAACGATAGACAGAGGGTCTACCTCTGCTACCGCCGGCGACTGCTTAACGGCGGCCCCCAACGAGACAAGTTCAATCAAGGCGGCCCTGGAGGGCAAGCCCTTAAGCCCCAGGGAAGCCCAAATCTGTAAGAGATCATCATTAGACAATGAATTATCAACAACCTCCCCCGGAGGAGGAGGGGGGAACCGCCCCGCTATGGGAGGCGACGCCCTCTCCCCCCACCCAAGGTCTGGAAACAGAACTAGGGCCTGCACTACCACTCGGCCGACTCTCCTTAGGAGCCGGACGAGGGGGAGCTTCGGAGGAGGTTTGGGCGGCGAAAGAAGTGTCCCGAGAACCTTCCTCCTTCAAGGCAACCCCCGAAGGAGAACGGTCTCTCTTGGACTTCTTCTTACGCCGGCGGCCAAACCTTTCCCACTGGGAGGCAGACCACTCCCTACACGTTTTCCTGGTCACACCGTCGGCCCCGACACAGAGCAAAGGGTGTGAGGATCCGTCTCCAAGGCCGACATAAAGGTCCCACAAGGGCGGCCGGCAACATCAGGACACGTACGCATAGTAAAGATAATAATAATAATCGGTAGTCAACTTCAAACACACACAAGCTGTAGTAAAGAAAAAGCATAAAAAAGATTAAAGGCTGTCAACGAGGACGATGGACAGACACGTCTGTTCATCGCCGAGCCAAAAGTGAAGTGAAGCAAGTCACCGATGTGTGGGGGGGGGAGGGGTAGCAAGCTACCCCTCCCCTACCCCCGCTAACTAGCGCGGGGGTAATTAACCCTCGTTAAAACTATTGGCTCGTCATTTCAGCTGCGCTAAAAGGTAAACCCAATGTAAATAGCGTGGTTTGTATTTCGGTTACGGAACAAAAGGCATTTAAAATCATGGTCCACGGAGCAGAAGACTGGCTGACCGTGGATAGATTAAAGCCTGCTCATATAGAAGGCGACATCGACGCACACAAGCAACAAGGGCGGCGCCCACCGAGTGCCTCCCCAGAACAAACAGAGGACACAAGAAGCCTGACCATACGTGGTTCAAAGAAATCACAACCAGCGCATCCTGCAACTGCGTATCGAGGGTAACAGCCCTCCAGTCCTAGTGTCCCGACAAAGGGGCTGCCTGCAACTCCCGTCTCGCTACAGAGATTAAAACATATATTTATGTTGACCCATTCATGTCCTTTTCATACAATCATAAAAAAAAGGTTTCCTTTTTAATAATTGTCTTGGGGGAGGGGAGTAGTTGTAAGGACAATGTTTTACAACGATTGTAGCACTTTTTACCTTAGTACATATTCTGTGTAAATACCCTGTAAATATTGTTCATACATTTAGGCGCATTACCACCTGCCCTTCATTTTTACGTAAGACTCATTTCTGGGTCGATCTGCGACGGCCAGTGAAAAGGGTCCTTCTTTACACTTTTCCAATATAAATCTTCCAAATATACTAGAGAAAGATAAAAGCATAGAATGCAGAGGTTACAACCCTCGCGCGAACACCTTGTTGGTGTCGTGTATTTAACAAGGGCGTGCGTAAACCACTATTCACAGGCTGTCTTCCATTTAGATAATCCCTTCATCAAAGGGGAGGGCCGTGACAGGCCCTAGAGAATACAGTTGGACTACTCCGACACCTACTACTCGCGCTCTCCAGGTCATCCTTCTGTTTTGAATTGAATTGAATATAGGATTTAGGCATTAAGCCAAGCACTGGGGCATCAAAGGCCATTCAGCGCTATATAACGAAAATCATTCAATCATATCTGTACATTCACACCATTTAGCATCATTTTAACCTTTAATACAAATCTTAACACTTTCATACAATAAAATCTAGATGTGAATAACGAAAATCATTCAATCATATCTGTACACTCACACCATTTAGCATCATTTTAACATTTAATACAAATCGTAACACTTTCATACAATAAAATCTAGAAGTGAAATAAAAGGGATTTTGACGAAGGAAAAATCTATTTCTGGGGAGAGACCTGTGACGCCCGGTGAAAGTCCTTCTTTTCTAATATAAATCTTCCAAATATACTAGAGAAAGATAAAAGCATGGAATGCAGAGGTTACAACCCTCGCGCGAGCACCTTGTTGGTGTCGTATATCTAACAAGGGCGTGTGTAAACCACTATTCACAGGCTGTCTTCAATTTAGATAATCCCTTCATCAAAGGGGAGGGCCGTGACAGGCCCTAGAGAATACAGTTAGGTTACCCTACCGACACCTACCACTCACGCTCACCAGGTCATCCTTCTGCAAGAACGTATGGCTTGGCAAGGAAAGGGTAGGTCCGTACAAAAATAACTGGGAAGAGTTTCACCGGGCGTCACAGGTCTCTCCCCAGAAATAGAGTTTTCCTTCGTCAAAATCCCTTTTCTGGGTCGACCTGTGACGGCCGGTGAAAATGTACCAGAGAATGCCTTCCAAGCCCAATAAAGTAATAATATAATGAGGAGAATACAATCACCATGTACGACAATAATATGATATAATAATGTAAGTAACCGTCCAATTACCAACTAGCCAAATGACATAGGGAACGTAAGGCTAAATAATTATGACGACAAGGAACCAACTGAGTGTCGAATCGCAAAAGGCATCAAACCTTACATGTCTAAGCATATCTAAATATTAAAGGAACGGTAACTACAATAACAGTTAAACCATAGGAATCAAACATGGCAAATATCATAGGGCTAACGAACTACCCAGGAGAGTGGCGACGTGGTGTGAGTGGCGGGTAGGAGGGAGAAGAGAAGAGATGGAAGAAAGGAAGAGGAGGAGATTAATGGGGAGGGATAAGGCTCCCCGCTGCCATCTTCGGGTATTAAAGGGCCTGCAAGATTTTTAGATAGTGGCGTTTGACAACCATAGTGGATTTCCAACCCGTATATTTTTTAAAATCATCAAAGTCCCTGTTCTGGAAGTCATTGTTGGAGGTATCTACTGTCCGTATATCATGAGCCAAATTTTCTAAGAATAAGCCTCTTTGCAGGGTCTCCAAACTTTAAACATGCATAGCATAAAATTTTTTTGCTATAAATATTCATAAAATATTTTTTTCTCCATTATTACTTTTAACTTCTCATGGTGGTTATTCATCTTGGTAGATTTATACAAATTTAGTTTTTTTCTGATTAGAAAATTGTGTAATTTATAATCAAATCATGAAGATTTGAGACTTCATAGAAGTAACTCTGGGCAGCTATCTAGTAAGAACGTTACTTCATGATATTTGGGCAAATACGAGAAAACCAAAAGTTTTAGAAATTTGTATGAAGTTCAAGTACATCGCAAATTTTGAGTCTAGCATAAATAATATTGCCACCAGGAAAGGTCTAGATTGATTTTTCTATTTTAGTATATGACTTCACACTGTATTGATTTCATGACATCATACCTACACAATGTCCATTTAGTCATTCAACATTCCAAGGATGTAGAGCCAAATTATCACTTTAGCTGCAAATTTATTTTCCACCTGTTTAGCATCCCCTCAAACAAAAGACTGAAGTTCCAATAATGAATTAAGGGTTACAACTATCTGGATGTAGGGTTGCAGCTTCACTAGTAATAAAAAATAATAATGACGGTAGATGATCAAATCACAGCAGCAGATTTTATCATCTCCGTCTCCCCTACTTACGATTTATCAATGCCATTTGCTGTCTTTCCAAACCATCAATACCATTGACAAAGTATCTGTGGTAACATGCTTTATACCCAAAATATATATCACAAAATTAAACTTTAATTTTAACCTAAATTACCTTTTTCAATGTTTTTTCAGTGTTCTATCACCAAATAGTTTTACATGCGGGCAATGGTCTAAAATCAGGCTAGAAAAACCTACCCAAATAATTAAAAAAAAAAAAAACAGCTGCTGCTGTTGCTTTCCCCCCTGATGGATCATGCAAGAACAAACATTATTGCAGAAGAGCGAGAGACTTTTTGTCCCGGAATGGCACCACTTCCATAGTTCCATTTGTAATTTGGTAATCAGGTTGACCAGATACCACAGCAGAGTTAAGTTCTTTGACTGGCCAAAACGGTACTAAATTGGATCCCTCTCTTTGGTTATGGCTCATTTTGTCTTTGCCTACACATACACCAAATAGTCTAGCCTATTCTTTCCATATTCTCTGTCCTCATACACCTGACAACACAGATTACAAAAGTTTTCTTCACTCAAAGGGTTAACTACTGCAATGTAATTGTTCAGTGGATACTTTCATCTTGGTAATGGTAAGAGGGGCTCTTTTAGCTACGGTAAGTAGCTCTTCTAGGACGACTCTAAAATCAAACCAATGTTCTCTAGTCTGGGGTAGTGCCCCTCTGTGCCATTACATGGCCTTCCACTATCTTAGATTAGAGTTTCCTTGTTGAGGGTACACTTGGGCACTATTCTATTGTTTTCATCTTTTTTTTTATTTTTTTCAAGTTTACATGTGAAAAGTCAAATTAATGTTACTATTCTCAAGATATTTCAATTTGATTTATTACTTCTCTTGTTTATTTCCTTTCTTCACTGGGCTATTTTTCCCTGTTGGAGCCCTTGGGCTTATATCATCTTGCTTCAACTATTTTTACATATGTATTACCTTGTAATAATTATTATGATTATTAACCATCAGTTAAATTGCATACAATACAGTGACCCCTAGCTACTTTACGGTTCAATTATCGCAGATTCAAGACTTCGAACTTCATATTTGTATGGAAACTTTACTGCAGATTTCCTGTTATAAAAATTGTGATATACTAACACCCAATATTAAATCCATTAAAATTGAATTTTCTTGTCTAAGAAAAACAAAAGCGTAAAATAGCAAAGACAAAACAACAACCACCACCACCACCATCTGGGATGCAATGTTCGTACAGTACCAGGTCCTGTTACTAGGAAAACGTAGCGTACCAAAAGATCACAACAGCAAGCTTATGAAGCAATAGTACTGTAGTTTGTACGGAGGTACGGCCAAAACTAAAGTGACTACTTGGTGGCCTCTCAAGTGGGCAGGCCTTTTTCTGAAAAGGACAATTGTTTATTTGTAGGAACAAATTGGTAATTTTTCATAAATCTGAAAAATCGTGGGATAAAAATTGGTATTCTAAATGGAAGATGTCAATTATAAATGGGTTGAATTGATTTAGATATAACTCTGAAAATTTTTTAGTACAGTATTCAAAATGGTATGTACTGTAATACCTTTTACTTAGGCAAAAGTTTCATACTGAATTTTCTAAATTTCTTTTTCAAAGTACACCACCCAATGGAAACCATTGGGCAAACCTGAAATAACCATTTAATTCTTGATTCCACAGTTGAAAAGCTAGAATTTTACTTACAATCTATGTATTCTGAAGTTTGTCCACTGGATTTCTATTGAAGTTCCTTATTGCCTACTCTTGACATAACTTTAGGAGGGACCGCCAAGAAAATTCATATAACTGGCCCTGCAAAAGAACAAGTAAATAGATGTTTTATATATACAGAAATCAATAATCTATTTAAAAGTACTAGGTATTTCAACACCTAAACGTTAACCTACCCTTTCCGGTAGCAATGAAATAGCAAGCATGAAGAATTAAAACACTGAAGCATCTACTATTTGAATCTTGACTATTTGAGAGCAAAACTTTCCAAGCAGCAATTTAAAAGCTCTATTTGCTGTGTATAAAAATCAGGAAGTAAATATTAAAAAAAATCCACTATTTCTATGAAAAATATGTTCATATTCCTTCTCTAAGGACTTTACCGACATTTGCACACTATACATTTTAAATTCCATTTTATTTACTTCTACTCCGTGACAGGCCACAGAGTTGACTACCTCAAACCAGGAGCACAGCATTCCTCTTAGGCAATAAACCTCTTTTGGAGTATCTTCTAACAAAACCTGTTAAACAAATAAAAGACAACCCTAAATATAATAAGGTATTTAACATTTATATATACAAGAAAAACGTTCATTTATACATAAAAACGTAACTTGACAAAAATTAATGTCAGTCCAAAATAAGCGTAGTGGATGAGTGGTAACAACCGATCTCCATCCGAGCCAAAATCAAAGCGAGCTCAATCAGAAGTGTGCGAGAGAGGGGTAGCGAGCTACCCCACCCAACACCAGCTAAATAGCGGGACGGGTAATTACCCCTCGCTAAATGTCAATGGCTTGTCCTCTCAACTTGACAGAAAGCAATACCCCTAATAAATAGCGTAGGTTTGTATTCCAGTCACGGAACAAACTTGTTATTTAGTCACAAGACCTGCTGATACTGCATTGTATAGCGATTTAATATATATACAGTACTGTACTATCACTTTAGTACTGCGACGACATCGCTAAAGTGAACACACACTTAGGAAGGTTGACTCGCTTCCATTGCCACCTAACTTGTAGCCTTTACTACTAATTTTGTGTACAGCACTGTTAATAAAAGACAAGGTAGTCCTATCATAGTCATTTACAGTATTTATGGTTTTAATATACAGTAAATAATAATAGCCAACTAATAATTTTTGTACAGTTCTACGCAGTAACTTCGTGATGCTTGATGCAATCCATAAGGTGTTGACTGGTTGGTGCTTGCATTCATTTAACTAGTAGTATGTATACAGATACATGAACGACAAATCCTTACAACACAGTATGCCTAATAAACATTTAAAGAAATACAGCAATTAGTTTCACCTTTACAAATTTAAGTAGTCATATAGACACTTACAGCGCTAGTATATATTCACCAAAGGGGCACAGTTGGCAAAGTGGATGCAGATGAGCCATACGGCTATAAATGGACGACATTCAAAATGTCTTGATACACTACTATTGTAAATAAAGGAACTACAAAATACTATGCAATAGTTATTTCAATGTCCTATAAAAACACTTTTTCTATCAAGTTATTGTATTTTTATTATTCAAAATAACTGACCAACTGCTAAGAATTAATAATTATTAAATTCAGGTAATCTACATATTTCCTTTTAATTCTAAAACCTTAAAATTTACTTAATGATATCTTACCATTCTGGTACAAGGGGAGGATGATCGTCTATGCCAATGGTTCTCAACAGCGGTCCATTTGGACCAAGTGGTCCATGGAACAATTACTGGGGGTCCAAAAAATTGCGGTCCGTGGTATTTCAGTGGTCCATAGTGCAACTATACTTCAGGACAAATTGTTATAACAATTAAATTTCTATATAATTACATCATGACAAAGTTCAAAGAGGGATTTGAATTAATAGAATGAATTTATTAGAGTTGAAGAGGTTCAGAACTAAAGGTAATTTTGCTGTAGCCATAATTGGCACAACTTACTTTTCTCAAGGATTAATTTCTATCACCACAATGCAACATACCTAATGTTCCTCATATGTATGGGTACACTTTCAAATGATGGCATAACCCCTTTAAAGCCTAAATTCATCTATATACCAAAACCCCAGGGAAAAAAGTGGAATACTTCAGGAAACCATGATAACAGCGACTCAATTATTCAATACCAGAAAACATAAAGCTGCTGCTTCAGAGCGGGAGTAGGCTAGTCCTTCGTACACCCTGGCCAGTCATTTTCAGCAAGCTTTCAGTTTGGCGTTACTTAAACAATTCCTGGACAACTAAGTCCGCGATGGTGTAACTAAATACTGCATGACATCAGGTCAGGGTCTTTATTGACAGTTACTTCGAGTCACACCATCACTAGTCTGCTGTAATGGGCCTTGCAAGTTTTTGACAAAGTCTTGGTCCATCAGTTGGACGAGCTCAGTGGTGTTCGGAGAAAAGACCACCTCTTGCCAATTAGAATTCTGTACGTTAACTGAGAAGCGTCTTGGAGCATTACCAAGGGTTAGCACGACCTTTAAATCCAACCCTTTGTTCCACAAATAACATTCAACCTCCTATACAAGGCAATAATGAAACCAGTTCAGGAAAGCTTACTCATTATCCACTCAATTGTTCATCCAGTAAACCAGTAGCATATTCATGTGATGAAGTGCACATGGCCTTGCCTACACAAAGCCAGCATAATTAAGATGACTTGTGGTGTTAGAGCACAAAATCATTGCATAGCTGCTTAGACCGGAAAATTTACTAGTTTCAAAATACTTCATAAAATGTATATTTTTTCAAAATCCCCCCAAAATTAAAAAAAAATTGCATGCACTTAAGATTAACTAAAAATTCAGACTCTTAGCCTACCCGTCCTTTGCTTGACAGCATTCTTCCTGGACAACGAATCTCTCCTCCTCCATCTTTTAAAAGAAACTATAGAAAAAATACTACAGTATTAAATATTACGCATAATCTAAATTAAAACTATCATTCAGGTATGATACAGTATTTCAATATTTATATACCATATGTTTGCTTATTAAAACATTTACATTAAGCGTACGTACACTTTAATCTAAATCGATCAAAGAATTCCCCACAAATTATCATAAACAACAATTTCATTCATATTCAAAGCTTATTCCAGCTGGTACCCCTACTCCACGATGTTCTCCAGCTCGTTAAAGAAAACACTCATTGCCTGATGTCCTTGTAGGCCAACTCTCAAGTAATTATGTTCACTGAAAATATGCTGTTTAACCATGTCAAACCAGCTTTTGCTGGCTTGGAAAAATGCATGCAGAGGATGTGGTATTGAGACTGGTGGATGGCCGAGGTTCATCTTTAGCAAAATGGCATGGAAAATTGATAGATTGATTGATTGATTTAAGTTTCCAGGCATCCTGACATCTAAGGTCATTGACGCCGATATAATTTATTTTACATAAAAATAAAAAGAATATTCAATTAAAACCATAAAAGTTGAATGTCACATGAGAAGTTGAATGTCACATGAGAAGTTGAATAATATCCAGAAGACCTGATTCTGAAATAAATCTAAAAATGCCGCTCGCATAGTAGGACATGTCCAAGAACCTTGGCTAGAATGAACCTGCCAACCTCACCTCAAGCCTCAAATAGATATCTATTTCTTAAGTTATTAGGGGCATTCAGTCAACAAATGCCTCATTGTTAAAGGTACTAAACAGTCGTCACAATACGGTTGGTGTTGGCCCTTCAGAAGAAACTCGTGTCAACTGAGTGTGACCAAAACGGAGACAATCCTTTTTCGAGGCATCGTATCATACCTCTGAGATATTTCATTTGTTACTTCTCTCATTTTATTGCTATCTAGATTATTCCAGTGCTGTTGCCATTCATTACAAAATTTCTTGATGTTAGGTAGGAAATCATCACAAGGAATAGGATACCTTCTTGGTAGCAACTCGGATGAAGCATTCTTCGTCAGTAAATCTGCCTTCTCATTCCCAGAAATGTGCTGGAACCCAACAAAATCGTGCCATTATACCTCTAAGACTTCTTTTTCCCCATAAGTAGTGTCCACTGCTTTCTCTTGTGATGCTATTCAACTATCCATAGAAAATGAGCATTTTCCATTTGGATCATGCCTTTTCCCCCTCACCTTTAATACAACCTTCAGACTGATAGGAGCATTGGCAGCCACAACACCAAAAATCATCATCTTGTTGCTCTCCATGTACCAGTAGAATATTTATATTGCGACGAAGTGCAGACTTATTTAGCCAGGCAGAATAAGATGACCTCCAGGGTTTCCACAAAAAATCTTACACTTCGGGAAGAAAGAAAAAGGCATAACTATTAGAATGGGGTTTTGAAATTTCATAAAGTACAGTTATAATAAATAATGAACATATACTTTTTCAACATCCACAAAATATTCCAATACATTACCTGCATTCATATTAAGAGAAACTGAAAACATTCACACCATTAGCCTTCCTGCCATTTGCTGCCTCAAAACCAGGAGCACAGCATTCCTCTTCTAGTGTATCTTCTAACAAAACCTGTCAAACAAATAAAAACCAACCCTATATATAATATGCTATTCAACATTTATGATAAGCATATATGCTGCAACTACATGAATGAAGAGGAGCAAATATCAGATCATTTCACATAACTGATTTTGACATAGGAAAAATCTATTTTTGGGTGAGAGCCATGTCGTCCTGATGAAGTTCCTTCCGGCAGCTTCCTACTGTATAGTATTTCCATGTGATAAAAGATGAGAATTACCGTCTGGTATCACAGGGTTCTAAACCCCGCAATGACTATCCTAAGATTGTGTATAATCTGGGGCGTATCCGTAGATAATAAATGTTCATAAACTTACCAGCTTTATCCATACTTAAATTTCCTCCAGCTTGTCACACGGAACAAACACTTAAAATAAAACTTACAACATATATGTAAAAAACCATTGAGAATTTTTTCATTTATATACACAGTAAAACTTTCATTTATATACGTAAGACAAACGTAAGTTGCAGACAAAAATTAATGGCAGTACAAAATAGGCGAGGTGGAAGAGCGGTAACGACAGTCCCCATACGCGCCAAAAGCAAGGTGAGCTCACATCACAGGTGTTAGCGGGAGAGGTAGCGAGATACCAACCCCCTACCCCCAGCTAACTAGCGGGATGGGTAGTTAATCCTTGCTAAATTTCAAAGGCTCATCCTTTCAACTTCACCAAAAGCAATACCCCTAATAAATAAGAGTAGGTTTGTATTCCAGTCACAGAACAAACTTGTTCTTAAGTCACAAGACCTGCTGATATTGCATTGTATATTGCTACAATATATGTACAGTACAATCACTTTAGTACTACGACGACATTGCTCAAGTGATCACACTCTTGGAGAGGTAGACTCGCTACCTTCGCCACCTAACATGTAGCCTTTACTAATTTTGTGTACAGTACTGTTGATAAAAGACCAGGTACAGTCCTATCATTTACAGAATTTTTGTACAGTTCTACGAAGTAACTTCATGATGCATGATGTAATCCTTAAGGTGTAGACTGGTTGGTGCTTGCATTCATTTGATGTGTAGTGTGTATACAGGTACATCTACGCCTAAAATACTTACAACCTACTATGAGATTCAGGGCCTCTGTAACACGGTTTTTTCGCAATAATTTTTTATTTATGAATTTCATAGATATAACGCTTCTTCAGAATGCATATTATATCTACACATAAATTTTGACTATATTCTGCATTACGTAGGTTGAATAAATTTGGTACTTATAATGTAAAAGTGACGTTTTTTCAAGACGGGCCAACATAATCAGAGAAAAGGTTTCGAACGCACTCGTTACGTAACTTATGACGGCATTTCTTCCCTCTTTCTCGATCGATGATTGGCTATACGTAACGAAGGCTATACCTCTGCCAGCAATGACACAAAAGTTTAAATAAAAGCAAAGCAGTACACATTTATGAACTCTGAAACCTCTCCACTGATAATTGTCATAATGAACACACCAACAAAATATGTTAATGAATACAAAAACACTTCGATTATTATTAGTCTAACTCCCAAAATAAGTTTCCTAAGAAATAACAGTCTACTTTATAGGTCACAATCAAACTGACAAGGTGTAGGGAATAGTTGGTAATTTTCAAAAACGTATTAGACAAGCTTGATTTGATAACTGCTATATCCAGTGTCAAGAAATTTTTATCTATTGTCTATACCTACCTATTTACTGTAAAAAAAAAAAAAAAAAAAAAAAAAATAGCCGGTACCCTATTTTGGCTTTAAACCTTCACCAATAATTATCGTCAGAATGATGACTTCATGAGGCTCCACCCACTTTGGCCTCGATATAATTCAGGATAACACTGAAGGCTATCATGGGCATTGGATCAGAAAATTTAAATTCTGACTATAAAAACTCATTTCTCGAGTAGTTGTAAGAAGTGCTTAATGATCCTCAAGGATCCCAGCAGTTGGCCTAAACGTTTAATTCATGTATACTACTGTTGCGGCACTACTGCTTCAGTAGTATTACTAGGCTAGCACTGATACCCCACCCACATTTATGTATCGTTCCGCCATTCATAAAGTCTTTGTCAAAGCCTCCTCAGAAATTAAGTTTAACATTAGATGATAGGTTATTTCTTTAAGCTGACAAATTATGGCAACTGGGTATGTTATTGCCGATGTTGAAGCTAAAGATAAAGTATGGTATCATTCCTTCATTGCATTATCATCTTTACTACTATTTGTTTTGCTACATGTAGTAATTATTTTAAAGGATAAATGAATTATGTTCACTTTACTTCTATAAATTCCCATTAGATGTAGAAATAAAACTCCTAAAACGATTCATGATTTATTTACAAAATGCAGTCATGCCCAAAAACATAGCCAAAACGGTCGTACGGCCTAAGAAGAAGAAAAAAAAAATTATATCGGATGATCCGTTGGTCTGATGGAGAATTTAGCTCAAAATTCTTATTTTAACAAAAATAGTTATATAAAGACTGTTTACATACAATCTCTCTCTTTCTCTCTCTCTCTCTTTGTAGCATAGTGAATAGTTAATGGAATGTTCAAAAGCCTGAATGACATTACAAGTATTGTTATGTTACGCTAAATACAAATCAGACCATAAACATTGGATTTAAACTAGAAACTGAAAAATGACCTATTCAGGCTATAGTAAATATGGCCACGGGCATTCTCTTGACTGTATAAAGTTGCAAGTCGTAAGACAAGTGCAGTTTTACAACCACGGGGGCAATTCTAAATCCTGCTAGCCATTCTTGACTTATGGGTTTCGGAGCCGATGGAAGAAGGTGAATGGGTGTCTCGTGGATGGGCGGGGCAAAATTTTTTCAAAAGGTGTTTACATTGCTTACGTAATGAATGTTTTCGACTCTTGGCTCGTTATCACTGGCCATGGCGTTGGCTAGATCCTTTTTACTCTATAAAAATGAAAACTATCGGGTTTAGGTTATTGATAATGCTGACAAAATTTGTGTGTGGTTGTAAAATATACATATGTCAACTTTCAGCTACATCCGATGCATTGATAAGGAGCAAAGTCCAAAAAACCGTGTTACAGAGACCCTGAATCTCATAGTAGTATGCATAATTAACCCCCGTAAAACAGTAATTACTTTCACTTTTACAAATATAAGTACAGTAATGGACATTTACAGTACAGTACTAGTATATATTAATATGAATGGTAACTATTTACAACAAAAAGAATGTTCAACAATTAAAACTTACAGGAAAATATTTTCCAAAGGGGCACAGTTGTCTAGAAGAATGCAGATAAGCCCTACAGTTACAAATGGACGACATATGAAAATGATCAAGGGACATAACTGCATGGCACGTCATGTCTACATGGAAGAGTCGATTGGTGCTGTAAAGAAAAAAAAACTAAAATGTCTTCATACAGTATTATCATAAGTTAAGGAACTAAAGTCATCTGTGCTGTAAAGAAAGATTCAAATGTCTTGATACAGTACTATTGTAATAGAACTGCAAAATACTATGCAATAGTTACATCATGTAATGTATTAAAAATTCGCTCTTTTATCAAGTTATTGTATTTTTATTAATTCTAAATAATTGACAGACTGCAGCGTATCAGTGATTATTAATTTCAATTAACCTATGCATTTCCTTTTATCAATTTTGTAACCTTACAATTTACTCAAATATTTTACCTTTCTGGTACAAGGGGAGGAGGATCATTTATGCCAGGTGGTCCATAGAACAATTACGGGGATTCAAAAAAAATAAAATTAGGGTCCTTGTGGTCCATAGTACAAGTATTAAGAAAGGAAACACTAGCCTAGGCAAGCCGGAGTATACTACTCTATGGCAAGACCAAGATAGGGTTGTCGCCTAATGGCGGCACTCAGAGGGAAGGAGGGTTTACCTTTAAATCTCTAAAAGAGACGAGTATCGAATTATATAAATAATTCTAAGATATACTATCTCTTGTTGAATCGATAAAACGATACGCGAGGGTAAACGGGGATAATGTACGAAAGTATACTAAAGCGTGTGGGCTATGTTAGCCCAGCACGCGGCAATATCTCTGCTACGCTATATCACCGAGAGACTAATGTATACGAACGTTACATTAAGGAAGAGGAAATATATGGGCATAATCTTCCCTTCACTAGTATAAATTTGCCTAAATAGCTATACTGTAATTCATTAAAGCTAAATACTGGGAACCTCGTTCTACTGACTAAATAAGGCATGTATGGCGAACGACAGCGTCCAAAATGGCGCCTCCGGTTACCAGCAACGCTCTGAAAAACATTAAATTATACTAATTTTACTGTGAGAAGGGAGCTAAAAATTATACACAGGAAAGACTAAATACTCAACTTTCCAGAGGCAGAAAATTCTGGAGAATGCATAATAAATCCTTGAAATAGCGATCTAGAACACAAGAGCAAGCGGGATTCGCTACAAAACAAGGCGTGGGTAGCACCTTTAGTAGTACGGGAAGGGGATCCACTGGGTAACCTTGATGACGGCTCCCCTTCAATTTCGCCACTCTTCCCCATCAGTGAAAACTATTCGGGGTGAAGATTGCCATGTGTAGTATCAAGAAATACGTCCCCTTATATTATGCGATATCCTTTAGAAAAATTTTAATTATACTCGCGTCAGGAGTTAGAATTCTCGAGACCTATGGTCAATTCTCTGGGAGTATCACTGTAGCCAAATATCCCTTAGAAAGCTGCCAATAGGAAGCTTCAATCAGGACGACATGGCCATCTCACCCAAAAATAGACTTTTCGCCTTGCTTCAAAATCCGTTTATTATAACCGAAAAGTAAATTTTTAAATAATTACATCATGACAGTTCAAAGAAGGATTTGAATTAATATATTGAATTTATCTGAGTTCCAGGGGTTTAGAACCAAAGGTAACTTTGCTGTAGCCATAATTGCCCAACTTAATTGAGGATTTATTTCTATCACTGCAATGCAACAAATCTGATGTTTTTCATATGTATGGGTACACTTATGATGGCATGAAACCTTATAAGCTTAAATTCATTCATATACCAAAATACCGGGGCGGGCAGTGAAATACTTTAGGAAACCATGGTAACAGCAGCTCGCATTTTTCAACACCAAAATATATTAAGTAGCTGCTTCAGAGTGGGAATAGGCTAGTCCTTCGTACACTCTGGCCAGACATATCCAGCAAGCTTTCAGTCTGGGGTGACATCGCTAAAAAATTCCTCGACAAACAAGTCAGCGATGGTGTAACTTCAAATACTGCATGACATCAGGTCAGGGTCTTTATTGACAGTTACTTTGAGTCAAACCATCATCACTATCTGCTGTAATGGGCCTTGGAGGTTTTGATGACTGCCTCGTCCATCAGTTGGAAGATCTCAGCGGTATACAGAGAAAAGACTACCAATTTCCTATTAGAATTCTGTATGCCAACTGAGGACCTCCAGCACAAGGCAATAATGAAACCAGTTCAGGACCAGCTTACTCGTTATCCACTTTTTTGTACATCCAGTAAACCAGTAGCATATTCTTGTGCTGAAGAGCACAGAGCCTTGCCGACACAAAGCCAACATAATTAAGATGACCTGTGGTGTTACAGCACAAAATCAGTGTATAGCTGCTTAAGACAGGAAAAATTATTAGATGGACTTTTGAAATACTTCATAAGTGCAGTTACTATCAATAATGTAAATCATTTTTTAAATATCCAACAAAAATTCGAAAAAATTGCATGAACTTAAACTAAGAATTCACATCCTTAGACTATTCATCCCTTGCTCAACAGCATTCTTCAAAAAAAAAAATACTACAGTATTGAATATTACGCATAATCTAAATTACAACTATCATTCATGTATGATACAGCATTTCAATAACGTAAGTATGCTAATAAAAAAATTTATATTAAGCACTTACACTTTAATCTAAATTGAGGATATATCAACATTTCCCACAAATAAACTTACCCATTTCATTCTTATTCCAGATTGTACCCCTACTCCACGATGTTCCGAGGCTCTCTAAAGAAAACATTCGTTGCCTCATGGTCCTCATAGGCCAACTAAGTAATTGTGTTCACTGAAAATATGCTGTTTAACCCTTTGCTGGCTTGGTAACATGCATGCGGAGGATATGTGGTGTTGAGACTGGTGGACAGCAGAGGTTCATCTTTAGCAAAATGGCAGGGAAAGGATTGCTTTTCCCCATTAGTGTCCACCATTTTTCCTTTGTGATGCTAATCCTCTCTCCATAGAAAATGGGCATTTTCTATCTGGATCAAGCCTTTTCCCTTCACCTTTAATACAGCCTTCATACTGATTGGAGCACTGGCAGCCACAGCAGCACAAATCATCTTCACATCATCTCCATGTACCAGTAAAATATGCATGTTGCAAAGAAGTGCATGGGGCCTTGCAGACTTATAAAGCCAAAAAAAAATCAAATTACACCTCAGGATGAAAGAGAGGCATAACTATTAGAGTGGGGTTTTCAAATACTTCATAAAGTACAGTTAAAAAATAAATTATGTACATATATTTTTTCAACATTCAAAAAATATCCCAATACATTACCTGTATTGAAATTAAGAAAACCTGAAAACATTCACACCATTAGCCTACCTGCCCTTTGCTGCCTCAAAACCAGGAGCACAGCATTCCTCTTGGGCCATGAATCTCCTCCAGTGTATCTTCTAACAAAACCATTCTAAACAAATAAAAGACAACCCTATATATAATAAGGCATTTAACATTTATATATACAAGAAAAACGTTCATTTATACATAAAAATGCAAGTTTATGACAAAAATTAATGGCAGTCCAAAATAAGCGTAGTGGATGAGCGGTAACAACCGATCTCCATCCGAGCCAAAAGCAAAGCGAGCTCAATCACAAGTGTGTGAGAGAGGGGTAGCAAGCTACCCCACCCAACCCCCAGCTAAATAGCGGGATGGGTAATTAACCCCTCGCGAAATGGCAATGGATCGTCCTCTCAACAAATGTCAATGGATCGTCCTCTCAACTACACCGAAAGCAATACCCCTAATAAATAGCATAGGTTTGTATTTCAGTCACGGAACAAACTTGTTCTTTAGTCACAAGACCTGCTGATACTGCATTGTATAATGATGTGATATATATATAGTACTATCACTTTAGCACTGCGACGACATTGCTAAAGTGAACACACACTTAAGAAGGTCGACTCGCTTCCCTTGCCACTTAACATGTAGCTTTTACTAATTTTGTGTACAGTACTGTTAATACAAGACAAGGTACAGTCCTATCATTTACAGTACAGTATTTATGGTTTTTATATACAGTAAATAATAAGTCAACCAACAATTTTTGTACAGTAATACACAGTAACTTCGGGATGTCTGAAGCAATCCATAAGGCGTTGACTAGTTGGTGCTTGCATTCATTTAACTAGTAGTGGGTATACAGGTACGACAAATCCTTACACAGTATGCCTAATTAACATTTAAAGAAATACAGTAATTAGTTTCACCTTTACAAATATAAGTAGTCATATAGACACTTACAGCACTAGTATATATTAATAAGAATGGTAACCATTTGCAACAAAAAGAATATTCAACAATTATAATTTATAGAAAATATTCGCCAAAGGGGCACAGTTGGCAAAGTGGATGCAGATGAGCCATACAACTACAAATGGACGACCAATGACAATTATCAAGGGACATAACTGCAGACATGTCTCCACGGACAAAAAATTCAAAATGTCTTTATACAGTACTATCGTAAGTAAAGCAACTAGAGTGTCATCCAAGCTGTGAAAAATACAGTGTCTTGATATAGTACTATCGTAAGTAAAAAACCAACGAGTCATTGGTGCTGTAAAGAAACATTCAAAATGTCTTGATACACTACTATCGTAAATAAAGGAACTACAAAATACTTTTCAATAGTTACGTTAAATAATGTGCTATAAAAACACTTTTATTGAGTTATTATAATTTTTATTAATCAAAATAACTGACCAACTGCTAAGAATTAATAATTATTAAACTCGGGTAATCTACATAAACCTTAAAATTTACTTAATGATATCTTACCATTCTGGTACAAGGGGAGGATGATCGTCTATGCCAGTGGTTCTCAACAGCGGTCCATTTGGACCAAGTGGTCCATGGAACAATTACTGGGGGTCCAAAAAATTTCGGTCCGTGGTATTTCAGTGGTCCATAGTGCAACTATACTTCAGGACAATTGTTATAACAATTAAATTTCTATATAATTACATCATGACAAAGTTCAAGGAGGGATTTGAATTAATAGACTGAATTTATCCGAGTTGAAGGGGTTCAGAACTAAAGGTAATTTTGCTGTAGCCATAATTGGCCCAACTTACTTTTCTCAAGGATTAATTTCTATCACCACAATGCAACATATCTAATGTTCCTCATATGTATGGGTACACTTTCAAATGATGGCAAAAACCCTTTAAAGCCTAAATTCATCAATATACCAAACCCCAGGGAAAAAAGTGGAATACTTCAGGAAACCATGATAACAGAGAGACAATTTTTCATTACCAGAATACAGTAAGCTGCTGCTTCAGAGCGGGAGTAGACTAGTCCTTCGCACATCCTGGCCAGACATTTCCAGCAAGCTTTCAGTTTGGCGTTACTTAAAAAATTCCTGGAAAACTAAGTCAGCATTGGTGTAACTAAATACTGTATGACATCAGGTCAGAGTCTTTATTGACAGTTACTTCGAGTCACACCATCACTAGTCTGCTGTAATGGCCTTGCAAGTTTTTGACAAAGTCTTGGTCCATCAGTTGGACGAGCTCAGCGGTGTTCGGAGAAAAAACCACCTCTTGCCCATTAGAATTCTGTACGTTAACTGAGGAGAAGTGTCTTGGAGCATTACCAAGGGTTAGCATGACCTTTAAATCCAACCCTTTGTTCCACAAATAACATTCAACCTCCTGCACAAGGCAATAATGAAACTAGTTCAGGAGGAACTTATTGTCCACACTTTTGTACATCCAGTAAACCAGTAGCATTTTCATGTTGTGAAGTGCACAGAGCCTTGCCAACACAAAGCCAGCATAATTAAGAGGACCCGTGGTGTTACAGCACAAAATCAGTGTACAGCTGCCTAAGGCAGGACAAATTTAGACGGAGTTTTGATATACTTCATATAGTGCAGTTACTATAATATATATTTTTTAAACATCCAATAAAAATTTGAAAAAATTGCGTGCACTTAAGATAAACTAAAAATTCACACCCTTAGCCTATCCGTCCCTTGCTTGACAGCGTTCTTCCTGGGCAACGAACCTCTTCTCCTGTATCTTATTAAAAAAAAAATAGAAAAAAGTACTACAGTATTGAATATTATTTATAATCTAAATTATAACCATCATTCAGGTATGATACTGTATTTTAATACTTACATACTGCATGTATGCTAATTAAAACATTTAAAATACTTTAATCTAAATTGAGCATATATCACAGAATTTCCCGCAAATTATCATAAACTTGCCCATTTCATTCATATTCAAAGCTTATTCCAGCTTGTACCCTTACTGCACGTACCCCTACTGCACGACGTTTTGAGGCTCGTTAAAGAAAAGATTCGTTGCCTCATGGTCCTCATAAGCCAACTCCCAAGTAATTATGTTCACTGAAAATTGCTGTTTAACCTTGTCAAACCAGCCTTTGCGGGCTTGGTAAAATGCATGCGGAGGATATGTGGTATAGAGACTGGTGGACAGCCGAGGTTCATCTTTAGCAAAATGCCTGGGGGAAAACACTGCTTTTTTTCCCCTTAGTGTCCACTGCTTTTCTCTTGTGATTCTAATCCTCTATCAATAGAAAATGGGCATTTACCATTTGGATCATGCCTTTTCCCCTCACTTTTGCATGTGGAGAATATATAGTATTGAGACTGGTGGACGGCCGAGGTTCATCTTTAGCAAAATGCCTGGGGGAAAACACTGCTTTTTTTCCCCTTAGTGTCCACTGCTTTTCTCTTGTGATTCTAATCCTCTATCAATAGAAAATGGGCATTTACCATTTGGATCATGCCTTTTCCCCTCACCTTTGCATGTGGAGAATATATAGTATTGAGACTGGTGGATGGCCGAGGTTCATCTTCAGCAAAATGCCTGGGGGAAAACACTGTTTTTTTCCCCTTAAGTGTCCACCGCTTTTCTCTTGTGATTCTAATCCTCTATCCATAGAAAATGGGCATTTACCATTTGGATCATGCCTTTTCCCCTCACCTTTGCATGTGGAGAATATATAGTATTGAGACTGGTGGACGGCCGAGGTTCATCTTCAGCAAAATGCCTGGGGGAAAACACTTTTTTTCCCCTTAAGTGTCCACCGCTTTTCTCTTGTGATTCTAATCCTCTATCCATAGAAAATGGGCATTTACCATTTGGATCATGCCTTTTCCCCTCGCCTTTAATACAACCTTTAGACTAATGGGAGCATAGGCAGCCACAACAGCACAAATCACCATCTTGTTCTTCTCCGTATACCAGTAAAATATTCATGTTGCGACGAAGTGCACAGAGCCTAGCAAACTTATAAAGCCAGGCCGAATAAGATAACCTGCAGCATTTCCGCAAAAAATCAAATTACACCTCGGGAAGAAAGAAAGGCATAACTGGGGTTTTCAAATATTTCATAAAGTATAGTTATAATAAATTATGTAGGCGTTTTTATTTTTTCAATATCCACAAAATATTCCAATACATTATCAGCATTCAAATTAAGAGAACCTGAAAAAATTAACATCATTAGCCTACCTGCTCTTTGCTACCTCGAAACCAGGAGCACAGCATTCCTCTTAGGCAATGAACCTCTTCTGGTGTATCTTCTAACAAAACCTGTCAAACAAATAAAAGACAACCCTATATATAATAAGGTATTTAACATTTATATATACAAGAAAAACGTTCATTTATACCTAAAAACGCAAGTTGAGACAAAAATTAATGGCAGTATAAAATAAGCGTTGTGGATGAGCGGTAACAATCGATCTCCATCCGAGCCAAAAGCAAAGCGAGCTCAATCACAAGTGCGCGAGAGATGGGTAGCGAGCTACCCCCCCTACCCCCAGCTAACTAGCGAGATGGCTAATTAACCCTCGCTAAAGGTCAATGGCTCGTCCAACTACACCGAAAGCAATACCCCTAATAAATAGCGTAGGTTTGTATTCAAATCACAGAACAACCTTGTTCTTTAGTCACAAGACCTGCTGATATTGCAGTGTGTAATGATGTAATATATATACAGTACTATCACTTTAGTGCTGCGACGATATTGCTAAAGTGAACACACACTTAGGAAGGTCGACTCTCTTTCCTTGCCACCTAACTTTTGGCCTTTACTACTAATTTTGTATACAGTACTATTAATAAAAGACCAGGTAGTCCTATCATTTATAGTCATTTACAGTATTTATGGTTTTAATAAACAGTAAATACTAATAGCCAACAAATAATTGATACAGTACTATCGTAAGTAAAGGAACCAAAGAGTCATCCGAACTGTAACATATCCAAAGTGTCTTGGTATATACTATTGCAATAGTTACGTTAAATAATGTACTATAAAAACACACTTTTTTTTATCAAGTTATTGTAATTTTTATTATTCAAAGTGATAGACCAACTGCTAAGAATTAATAATTATTAAATTCAGGTAATCTACATATTTCCTTTCAATTTTAAAACCTTAAAATTTACTTGAAGATGTCTTACCATTCTGGTACAAGTGGAGGAGGATTGTCTATGCCAGTGGTTCTCAACAGCGGTCCATTTGGACCAAGTGGTCCATGGAACAATTACTGGGGGTCCAAAAAATGGCGGTCCGTGGTATTTCAGTGGTCCATAGTGCAACTATACTTCAGGACAAATTGTTATATCAATTAAATTTCTATATAATTACACCATGACAAAGTTCAAAGAGGGATTTGAATCAATAGAATGAATTTATCAGAGCTCAGCGGTGTTCGGAGAAAAAACCACCTCCAGCCCATTAGAATTCTGTACGTTAACTGAGGAGAAGCGTCTTGGAGCATTACCAAGGGTTAGCATGACCTTTAAATCCAACCCTTTGTTCCACAAATAACATTCAACCTCCTGCACAAGGCAATAATGAAACTAGTTCAGGAGGAACTTATTGTCCACACTTTTGTACATCCAGTAAACCAGTAGCATTTTCATGTTGTGAAGTGCACAGAACCTTGCCAACACACAGCCAGCATAATTAAGATGATCTGTGGTGTTACAGCACAAAATCAGTGTACAGCTGCCTAAGTCAGGAAAAATTATTAGACGGAGTTTTGATATACTTCATATAGTGCAGTTACTATAATATTTATTTTTTAAACATCCAATAAAAATTTGAAAAAATTGCGTGCACTTAAGATGAACTAAAAATTCACACCCTTAGCCTATCCGTCCCTTGCTTGACAGCGTTCTTCCTGGGCAACGAACCTCTTCTCCTGTATCTTATAGAAAAAAAAAAAATAGAAAAAAATACTACAGTATTGAATATTATTTATAATCTAAATTATAACCATCATTCAGGTATGATACTGTATTTTAATACTTACATACTGCATGTATGCTAATTAAAACATTTAAAATACTTTAATCTAAATTGTGCATATATCACAGAATTTCCCGCAAATGATCATAAACTTGCCCATTTCATTCATATTCAAAGCTTATTCCAGCTTGTACCCTTACTGCACGTACCCCTACTGCACGACGTTTTGAGGCTCGTTAAAGAAAAGATTCGTTGCCTCATGGTCCTCATAGGCCAACTCCCAGGTAATTATGTTCACTGAAAATTGCTGTTTAACCTTGTCAAACCAGCCTTTGCGGGCTCGGTAAAATGCATGCGGAGGATATGTGGTATAGAGACTGGTGGACGGCCGAGGCTCATCTTTAGCAAAATGCCTGGGGGAAAACACTGCTTTTTTTCCCTTTAGTGTCCACTGCTTTTCTCTTGTGATTCTAATCCTCTATCCATAGAAAATGGGCATTTACCGTTTGGATCATGCCTTTTCCCCTCACCTTTAATACAACCTTGACTAATGGGAGCATAGGCAGCCACAACAGCACAAATCACCATCTTGTTCTTCTCCGTATACCAGTAAAATATTCATGTTGCGACGAAGTGCACAGAGCCTAGCAAACTTATAAAGCCAGGCCGAATAAGATAACCTCCAGCATTTCCGCAAAAAATCAAATTACACCTCGGGAAGAAAGAAAGGCATAACTGGGGTTTTCAAATATTTCATAAAGTACAGTTATAATAAATTATGTATATATTTTTTCAATAGCCACAAAATATTCCAATACATTATCTGCATTCAAATTAAGAGAACCTGAAAAAATTAACATCATTAGCCTACCTGCTCTTTGCTACCTCGAAACCAGGAGCACAGCATTCCTCTTAGGGAATGAACCTTTTCTGGTGTATCTAACAAAACCTGTCAAACAAATAAAAGACAACCCTATATATAATAAGGTATTTAACATTTATATATACAAGAAAAACGTTCATTTATACATAAAAACGTTCATTTATACATAAAAACGCAAGTAGAGACAAAAATTAATGGCAGTCCAAAATAAGCGTAGTGGATGAGTGGTAACAACCGATCTCCATCCGAGCCAAAAGCAAAGCGAGCTCAATCACAAGTGTGTGAGAGAGGGGTAGCAAGCTACCCCACCCAGCCCCCAGCTAAATAGCGGGATGGGTAATTAACCCCTCGCTAAATGGCAATGGATCGTCCTCTCAACAAATGTCAATGGATCGTCCTCTCAACTACACCGAAAGCAATACCCCTAATAAATAGCATAGGTTTGTATTTCAGTCACGGAACAAACTTGTTCTTTAGTCACAAGACCTGCTGATACTGCATTGTATAATGATGTGATATATATATAGTACTATCACTTTAGCACTGCGACGACATTGCTAAAGTGAACACACACTTAAGAAGGTCGACTCTCTTCCCTTGCCACTTAACATGTAGCTTTTACTAATTTTGTGTACAGTACTGTTAATACAAGACAAGGTACAGTCCTATCATTTACAGTACAGTATTTATGGTTTTTATATACAGTAAAGAATAAAAGTCAACCAACAATTTTTGTACAGTAATACACAGTAACTTCGGGATGTCTGAAGCAATCCATAAGGCGTTGACTAGTTGGTGCTTGCATTCATTTAACTAGTAGTGGGTATACAGGTACGACAAATCCTTACACAGTATGCCTAATTAACATTTAAAGAAATACAGTAATTAGTTTCACCTTTACAAATATAAGTAGTCATATAGACACTTACAGCACTAGTATATATTAATAAGAATGGTAACCATTTGCAACAAAAAGAATATTCAACAATTATAATTTATAGAAAATATTCGCCAAAGGGGCACAGTTGGCAAAGTGGATGCAGATGAGCCATACAACTACAAATGGACGACCAATGACAATTATCAAGGGACATAACTGCAGACAACATGTCTCCACGGACAAAAAATTCAAAATGTCTTTATACAGTACTATCGTAAGTAAAGCAACTAGAGAGTCATCCAAGCTGTGAAAAATACAGTGTCTTGATATAGTACTATCGTAAGTAAAAAACCAACGAGTCATTGGTGCTGTAAAGAAACATTCAAAATGTCTTGATACACTACTATCGTAAATAAAGGAACTACAAAATACTTTTCAATAGTTACGTTAAATAATGTGCTATAAAAACACTTTTATTGAGTTATTATAATTTTTATTAATCAAAATAACTGACCAACTGCTAAGAATTAATAATTATTAAACTCGGGTAATCTACATAAACCTTAAAATTTACTTAATGATATCTTACCATTCTGGTACAAGGGGAGGATGATCGTCTATGCCAGTGGTTCTCAACAGCGGTCCATTTGGACCAAGTGGTCCATGGAACAATTACTGGGGGTCCAAAAAATTTCGGTCCGTGGTATTTCAGTGGTCCATAGTGCAACTATACTTCAGGACAATTGTTATAACAATTAAATTTCTATATAATTACATCATGACAAAGTTCAAGGAGGGATTTGAATTAATAGACTGAATTTATCTGAGTTGAAGGGGTTCAGAATTAAAGGTAATTTTGCTGTAGCCATAATTGGCCCAACTTACTTTTCTCAAGGATTAATTTCTATCACCACAATGCAACATATCTAATGTTCCTCATATGTATGGGTACACTTTCAAATGATGGCAAAAACCCTTTAAAGCCTAAATTCATCAATATACCAAACCCCAGGGAAAAAAGTGGAATACTTCAGGAAACCATGATAACAGAGAGACAATTTTTCATTACCAGAATACAGTAAGCTGCTGCTTCAGAGCGGGAGTAGACTAGTCCTTCGCACATCCTGGCCAGACATTTCCAGCAAGCTTTCAGTTTGGCGTTACTTAAAAAATTCCTGGAAAACTAAGTCAGCATTGGTGTAACTAAATACTGTATGACATCAGGTCAGAGTCTTTATTGACAGTTACTTCGAGTCACACCATCACTAGTCTGCTGTAATGGCCTTGCAAGTTTTTGACAAAGTCTTGGTCCATCAGTTGGACGAGCTCAGCGGTGTTCGGAGAAAAAACCACCTCTTGCCCATTAGAATTCTGTACGTTAACTGAGGAGAAGTGTCTTGGAGCATTACCAAGGGTTAGCATGACCTTTAAATCCAACCCTTTGTTCCACAAATAACATTCAACCTCCTGCACAAGGCAATAATGAAACTAGTTCAGGAGGAACTTATTGTCCACCCTCTTTTGTACATCCAGTAAACCAGTAGCATTTTCATGTTGTGAAGTGCACAGAGCCTTGCCAACACAAAGCCAGCATAATTAAGAGGACCCGTGGTGTTACAGCACAAAATCAGTGTACAGCTGCCTAAGGCAGGACAAATTTAGACGGAGTTTTGATATACTTCATATAGTGCAGTTACTATAATATATATTTTTTAAACATCCAATAAAAATTTGAAAAAATTGCGTGCACTTAAGATAAACTAAAAATTCACACCCTTAGCCTATCCGTCCCTTGCTTGACAGCGTTCTTCCTGGGCAACGAACCTCTTCTCCTGTATCTTATTAAAAAAAAAATAGAAAAAAATACTACAGTATTGAATATTATTTATAATCTAAATTATAACCATCATTCAGGTATGATACTGTATTTTAATACTTACATACTGCATGTATGCTAATTAAAACATTTAAAATACTTTAATCTAAATTGAGCATATATCACAGAATTTCCCGCAAATTATCATAAACTTGCCCATTTCATTCATATTCAAAGCTTATTCCAGCTTGTACCCTTACTGCACGTACCCCTACTGCACGACGTTTTGAGGCTCGTTAAAGAAAAGATTCGTTGCCTCATGGTCCTCATAGGCCAACTCCCAAGTAATTATGTTCACTGAAAATTAGTGTTTAACCTTGTCAAACCAGCCTTTGCGGGCTTGGTAAAATGCATGCGGAGGATATGTGGTATAGAGACTGGTGGACAGCCGAGGTTCATCTTTAGCAAAATGCCTGGGGGAAAACACTGCTTTTTTTCCCCTTAGTGTCCACTGCTTTTCTCTTGTGATTCTAATCCTCTATCAATAGAAAATGGGCATTTACCATTTGGATCATGCCTTTTCCCCTCACCTTTGCATGTGGAGAATATATAGTATTGAGACTGGTGGACGGCCGAGGTTCATCTTTAGCAAAATGCCTGGGGGAAAACACTTTTTTTCCCCTTAAGTGTCCACCGCTTTTCTCTTGTGATTCTAATCCTCTATCCATAGAAAATGGGCATTTACCATTTGGATCATGCCTTTTCCCCTCACCTTTAATACAACCTTTAGACTAATGGGAGCATAGGCAGCCACAACAGCACAAATCACCATCTTGTTCTTCTCCGTATACCAGTAAAATATTCATGTTGCGACGAAGTGCACAGAGCCTAGCAAACTTATAAAGCCAGGCCGAATAAGATAACCTGCAGCATTTCCGCAAAAAATCAAATTACACCTCGGGAAGAAAGGCATAACTGGGGTTTTCAAATATTTCATAAAGTACAGTTATAATAAATTATGTAGGCCTATATATTTTTTCAATATCCACAAAATATTCCAATACATTATCAGCATTCAAATTAAGAGAACCTGAAAAAATTAACATCATTAGCCTACCTGCTCTTTGCTACCTCGAAACCAGGAGCACAGCATTCCTCTTAGGCAATGAACCTCTTCTGGTGTATCTTCTAAAAAACCTGTCAAACAAATAAAAGAACCCTATATATAATAAGGTATTTAACATTTATATATACAAGAAAAACGTTCATTTATACCTAAAAACGCAAGTTGAGACAAAAATTAATGGCAGTATAAAATAAGCGTTGTGGATGAGCGGTAACAATCTATCTCCATCCGAGCCAAAAGCAAAGCGAGCTCAATCACAAGTGCGCGAGAGATGGGTAGCGAGCTACCCCCCCTACCCCCAGCTAACTAGCGAGATGGCTAATTAACCCTCGCTAAAGGTCAATGGCTCGTCCAACTACACCGAAAGCAATACCCCTAATAAATAGCATAGGTTTGTATTCAAATCACAGAACAACCTTGTTCTTTAGTCACAAGACCTGCTGATATTGCAGTGTGTAATGATGTAATATATATACAGTACTATCACTTTAGTGCTGCGACGATATTGCTAAAGTGAACACACACTTAGGAAGGTCGACTCTCTTTCCTTGCCACCTAACTTTTGGCCTTTACTACTAATTTTGTATACAGTACTATTAATAAAAGACCAGGTAGTCCTATCATTTATAGTCATTTACAGTATTTATGGTTTTAATAAACAGTAAATACTAATAGCCAACAAATAATTGATACAGTACTATCGTAAGTAAAGGAACCAAAGAGTCATCCGAACTGTAACATATCCAAAGTGTCTTGGTATATACTATTGCAATAGTTACGTTAAATAATGTACTATAAAAACACACTTTTTTTATCAAGTTATTGTAATTTTTATTATTCAAAATAATAGACCAACTGCTAAGAATTAATAATTATTAAATTCAGGTAATCTACATATTTCCTTTCAATTTTAAAACCTTAAAATTTACTTGAAGATGTCTTACCATTCTGGTACAAGTGGAGGAGGATTGTCTATGCCAGTGGTTCTCAACAGCGGTCCATTTGGACCAAGTGGTCCATGGAACAATTACTAGGGGTCCAAAAAATGGCGGTCCGTGGTATTTCAGTGGTCCATAGTGCAACTATACTTCAGGACAAATTGTTATATCAATTAAATTTCTATATAATTACACCATGACAAAGTTCAAAGAGGGATTTGAATCAATAGAATGAATTTATCAGAGCTCAGCGGTGTCCGGAGAAAAAACCACCTCTAGCCCATTAGAATTCTGTACGTTAACTGAGGAGAAGCGTCTTGGAGCATTACCAAGGGTTAGCATGACCTTTAAATCCAACCCTTTGTTCCACAAATAACATTCAACCTCCTGCACAAGGCAATAATGAAACTAGTTCAGGAGGAACTTATTGTCCACACTTTTGTACATCCAGTAAACCAGTAGCATTTTCATGTTGTGAAGTGCACAGAGCCTTGCCAACACAAAGCCAGCATAATTAAGATGATCTGTGGTGTTACAGCACAAAATCAGTGTACAGCTGCCTAAGTCAGGAAAAATTATTAGACGGAGTTTTGATATACTTCATATAGTGCAGTTACTATAATATTTATTTTTTAAACATCCAATAAAAATTTGAAAAAATTGCGTGCACTTAAGATGAACTAAAAATTCACACCCTTAGCCTATCCGTCCCTTGCTTGACAGCGTTCTTCCTGAGCAACGAACCTCTTCTCCTGTATCTTATAGAAAAAAAAAAATAGAAAAAAATACTACAGTATTGAATATTTATAATCTAAATTATAACCATCATTCAGGTATGATACTGTATTTTAATACTTACATATTGCATGTATGCTAATTAAAACATTTAAAATACTTTAATCTAAATTGTGCATATATCACAGAATTTCCCGCAAATGATCATAAACTTGCCCATTTCATTCATATTCAAAGCTTATTCCAGCTTGTACCCTTACTGCATGTACCCCTACTGCACGACGTTTTGAGGCTCGTTAAAGAAAAGATTCGTTGCCTCATGGTCCTCATAGGCCAACTCCCAGGTAATTATGTTCACTGAAAATTGCTGTTTAACCTTGTCAAACCAGCCTTTGCGGGCTCGGTAAAATGCATGCGGAGGATATGTGGTATAGAAACTGGTGGACGGCCGAGGTTCATCTTTAGCAAAATGCCTGGGGGAAAACACTGCTTTTTTTCCCCTTAGTGTCCACTGCTTTTCTCTTGTGATTCTAATCCTCTATCCATAGAAAATGGGCATTTACCATTTGGATCATGCCTTTTCCCCTCACCTTTAATACAACCTTGACTAATGGGAGCATAGGCAGCCACAACAGCACAAATCACCATCTTCTTGTTCTCCGTATACCAGTAAAATATTCATGTTGCGACGAAGTGCACAGAGCCTAGCAAACTTATAAAGCCAGGCCGAATAAGATAACCTCCAGCATTTCCGCAAAAAATCAAATTACACCTCGGGAAGAAAGAAAGGCATAACTGGGGTTTTCAAATATTTCATAAAGTACAGTTATAATAAATTATGTATATATTTTTTTAATAGCCACAAAATATTCCAATACATTATCTGCATTCAAATTAAGAGAACCTGAAAAAATTAACATCATTAGCCTACCTGCTCTTTGCTACCTCGAAACCAGGAGCACAGCATTCCTCTAAGGGAATGAACCTCTTCTGGTGTATCTAACAAAACCTGTCAAACAAATAAAAGACAACCCTATATATAATAAGGTATTTAACATTTATATATACAAGAAAAACGTTCATTTATACATAAAAACGTTCATTTATACATAAAAACGCAAGTAGAGACAAAAATTAATGGCAGTCCAAAATAAGCGGAGTGGATGAGTGGTAACAACCGATCTCCATCCGAGCCAAAAGCAAAGCGAGCTCAATCACAAGTGCGCGAGATAGGGGTAGCGAGCTACCTCCCCCCCCTACCCCCAAGCTAACTAGCGAGATGGGTAGTTAACCCTTGATAAATATCAACGGCTCATCCTCTCAACTTCACCGAAAGTAATACCAGTAATAAATAGCGTAGATTTGTATTCCAGTCACGGAACAAATTTGTTCTGAAGTCACAAGGTCTGCTGATACTGTAATGTATAATGCTGTAGTATATGTAATCTACTATCACTTTAGTACTACGACGACATTGCTCAAGTGATGACACTCTTGGAGAGGTCGACTCGCTACCCTCGCCACCTAACATGTAGCCTTTACTAATTTTGTGTACAAGTTAATAAAAAGACCAGGTACAATCCTATCATCTACAGTATTTATGGTTTTTATATACAGTAAGTATTAAAAGCCAACTAACAATTTTTGTACAGTTCAACGCAGTATCTTCGTGATGCCTGAAGCAATCCATAAGGCGTTGACTGGTTGGTACTTGCATTCATTTAACGTTTAGTGTGTATACAGGTATTTGTATGACTAAAATCCTCACAACATAGTATGCCTAATTAACATCTTAAGAAATACAGTAATTAGTTTCACCTTCATATATAAGTACAATAATAGACACTTACAGCACTAGTATATATAAATATGAATGGAACCATTTGCAACAAAAAGCAACAATTATAATTTACATGAAAATATTCACCAAAGGGGCAGAGTTGGCAAGGCGGGTGCAGATAAGCCTTACGATTAGAAATGGACGACCAATGACAATGATCAAGGGACATGACTGCAGGCACGACATATCTCCACGGACGAAAAAATTCAAAATATCTTAATACAATACTATCGTAAGTAAAGGAACTAAAGAGTCTGCCTTGGTATAGTACTACCGTAAATAAAGAACGAACTTGTCATCGATGCTGTAAATAAAGGTTCAAAATGTCTTGATAGAGAACTATCATAATTAAAGGAACTGCAAAATACTATGCAATAGTTATGTTAAGTAATGTACTATAAAATATGTCAGTGGTTTTCAAAAGCAGTCCATCTGGACCAAGTGGTCCATGGAACAATTACTGGGGGTCCTAACAAAAAAATGGGGTCCAAAGTGGTATTTCAGTGGTCCAAAGTGCAATTATACTTCAAGACAACAAATTATATCGATTAAATTTCTATTAATTTAAATTAATAGACTGAATTTATCTGAGTTGAAGGGGTTCAGAACAAAAGGTAATTTTGCTGTAGCTATAATTGGCCCAACTTGCTTGTCTCAGATTTATTTCTATCACCACAATGCAACAAATCCAATGTACCTTATATGTATGGGTACACTTTCAAATGATGGCATGAAACCTTATAAACTTAAATTCATCCATATACCAAAAACCAAGGGAAAAAAGTGAAACACTTTAGGAAACCATGATAACAGACAAATTTTTCAATACCAAAATACAGTAAGTAGCTGCTTCAGAGAGGGAGTAGGCTAGTCCTTCGTACACTCTGGCCAGACATTTCCAGCAAGCTTTCAGTGTGGCGTGACACACAAAAAGATTCCTCAACATCAAGTCAGCGACTGTAACTAAAAATACTGCACAACTTCCAGGTTAGGGTCTTTATAGACAGCTACTCAAAGTCACACCATTTCAAGTTTATTACGACGCCCTCATCCATCAGTTGGAAGAGCTCAGCGGTATTCAGAGAGAAGACCACCAATTGCACATTAGAATTCTGTACGTTAACCGAGGACAAGTGTCCTGGAACATTATGAAGAGTGAGCAGGAACTATAAATCAAAAACTTTATTCCACAAATAACATTCAACCTCATGCACAAGGCAATAATGAAACCAGTTCAGGAGGAGCTTACTCATTGTCCGCTCTTTATTGCACATCCAGTAAACCGGTAGCACATTCATGATGTGATGAAGTGCACAACACCTTGCCGGCACAAAGCCAACACAATTAAGATGAACTGTGGTGTTACAACATAAAATCAGTGAATAACTACCACTACCTGTATTCCCTGAGTGCGAAGCTCTTGAATGACTGTGTCTGCTAGTTTGGTGAAGATTCTGGGTGCCACGTTGAGCCCGAACGGCATCACTTTGAATGCGTAGGCTTGTGTGCCTAGCTTGAAGCCCAGAAAAGGACGAAAATGCCTTGCTATTGGAACGTGATAGTAGGCATCGGTAAGATCGATGGAGATGGTGACGGCCCCACGGGGAAGTAAGGTCCGCACCTGCGAGACGGTAAGCATACGGAATTTGTCGCAACGAATGAAGGAATTCAAACGAGACAGGTCCAGGATTACCCTTCGTTTGTCTGAGCCTTTCTTTGGCACGCTGAACAAGCGCCCTTGAAATCTTGAGCGACGTATGCTTTGGATCGCATTCTTTTGTAGCAGATCTGTCGTGAAGGAACATAGTTCTTCTGTTGGCAATTGGTAAAAGCTGTTCGGTGGAGGAGGTCCCTGTATCCAGCTCCACCCTATTCCTTTGGAGATAATGCTGGAAGCCTAATCGCTGAACTTCCAACGGTCTCGAAAAAGGTACAGTCTCCCTCCTACCTGCGTTGTCTCATTGGGTGGAGCATGATTTGCCTCCTCTGCTTCCACGAGTAGACTTTCCCCGGTGGTAACCCCTTCCGCTACCTCGGGCGCAAAAGGCACCCCTGGCACCTCTGTGACGCTGGTAGCCACGGAAGGAGGTCCGAGCCTCATAAATGGGGTTAAAGGAGGGGAGAAGGACGTGGAGGCGATTTGAGACTGAGGGACCAGGACATATGGCTCTTGCTGCTGGCCCTTTGATGTAGAAGGCTGGGGGCCTTGAGGAGCCGTTGGAACCCTGAATTGGGAAGAGTGGAAAGGCCTCAGTCTCTTCCTACCTCAGATTGGGGTACCAGTCGGCTCATATCTCCTCTTTGGGACGAGGCCCCACCTAACTTTGAGGCTTTGGTTGGCCCTAGCTGCCTCACTAAGGGCCGAGTTAACCAAATCCTCCGGGAAAAGATCCGGGCCCCAGACCGGAGCTTAGATGAGCTTATTAGGCTCGTGCCTAATGGTGGCTTCAGAGAGGACGTGTCGTCGACAACGGGTCCTGGCGCTTGCAAAATCATAGGCGTCAGCCATGAAGTTTTGCAGTAACAACTTAGTGAGGGCCTTAAGGAGGTCCTCCTCGTTGTAAGTGGCAACGGCCAACTCGGAAAGGGTGACCGAATTGATAGATCTGCCGAACCTGCACCTAGAATCAAATTCTAATCTAAGTAGACTCTGGGAGTTTGGGAAGCCGTTCGCTGAACTGCGTCGAGGCACAGTCCAGGCTCAACTTACCTACTGATAAGGTAGCTGGGGTATTCCGCCAACAGTCATTGTCCCCCGGAAAGAGGAGGGAGGTTAAGTCGGCCTCCCTGAGTTGTGGTAAAGGCTTCTCATCTTTGATAGCCTGGAAGACCGACTCCAGAATCTTGGTCGCACATGGTGTAGGGGTTTGGTCGTCGGCCACAAACATAGTGTATAAACTATTGTGGGCCGTAATCATGGTGTTCAAACATTGCCACTCATGGAACAGGCGAACCAAGACAGACTCTGCCTGTTCTTTAGGAAAAATGACAGTTTCCTTTGGAACCTTATCTAAACGGATCAGAGCTGCTTCTGTGAGGCGAGCGTAGCCGGGGAAGGGGAATTCAAGACCTGGCGGGTAGAATTTGTAGTCAGTAAGAGGCCGTGTACTGAAACCCTCGATTGACAGCATACCCTCCGAAAAGGGGGCATGCAATGCTAACCTCCAAGGGTTATTCTTATTGAAAGGAGGAAGCTTGGAGGCGTCAGGAATGGGGTACTGCTGTTGAGGAGGTGGTAGCCCCGAACTCATGAGGCCTTGGACTAGGCTCTCCACAGAAGCTATCCTCTCGTGTGATTGCTTCGTATGAGACGATAGTATCGACTCAAAACGAGCAAACAGTTTGTCAGAAAATTCCTCCATGTTAAATGATCCCGCCTGGGGGGGAACAGGTGCCGGAACAGAGACTACCTCTTGAGAGGTTGAGGGCACAGCAATTGGGTCTTGAGAAACACTGGTGGAGGAGGATTTAGCCTCCGAGGGTGACGATCTCGAAGGGTTGTGGTCTTGGGAAGGTTTGTGGGATCTATATAGAGACTTGTGAGGAGCCTTCACTTTGGGTGGAACGGGTCGGGAGCTGAGATCAGTCCCGGTTGCCTCAGGAAAACCGCGAAAGGAAGATTGGTCCGAAGTAGAAGAGAAAGCCGGGCTAGGGAGAGGAATCCCAGCCCGAGAACCACCTGACTCCCCTACGTCCCTACCTGCGTCAGGATCATCCAGAGCCAGGGGCTCCACATCAAGGTCGAGGGTAGCGATGTCCTCAGTTAGGGTGGCGCCCGTCTCCCCTTGGTCCGGGGCCAGCAAAAGAGAAGCAATGGTCTCTGATCGGGTCCGCTAGCGCTTTGGGGACTGCAGCTGATGTTTTAGCATTGGGGTAGAGGAGGGAACACCATTCCTCAGAAAGGACATATGGCTGTCTGGCCTTCACATTGCGGGCGAACCCGCCAACCCAGATCTTGAGGGTAGCTCGGGCTGTTTCCATTTCAAGCTGGGTGCTCTGAAAGAGAACAGACTATTAGTGAGTGATAAAAGTGCCAAAGAAAAACTAAGAAGCTCAAGGGCTTCGTAGGCACATATAAGGCATGCAGGAAGTCCATAGGACTGTTGCCTTATAGTACAATATAATAAAAGAGGACATTAAAATGTGACTCCCCATAAATAAGTAATAAAGTAACTGCACTCACCGATTCAGATGTTAGAGTGGAAACCAATTTGTAGCAGACAGGACAGTTGTCCGGATGCCAAACAGCTAGGTCATCCACTTGAAGAGAGCAGTGAGCGTGCGAACGACACACATTATGGCCACAGGGTTGGTGGAGAACAGCGACACATGCCGTCATCGCACAGCGGACAGTCTGTAAGATAAAAGATACATGAGTATCTTAAAGGAAAGCAATTAGGGGCCGAAGGTCCCAGTGCTTAAATATTATAAAAGTTACTATCATGATATAAAAGTTGAATATATATATATATATATATATATACATATATATATATATATACATATATATTCAACCGCTGATAAAACTATCCATATAAGTGCCTAACATATGAATGAAGGCAAATAGGGGACCCTGGGGGGTCCGGGGGTTATAAGTCATACATCAAATAAATGATAAAAATTATTCATGTATAATGCCTTAATAATTGAATGAAGGCAAATTAGGGGACCCCCAGGGGACCCCGGTGTTTAAAAAATCAAATAACAGCTTTACTTTATTATAAAATTATTAAATCAACTTAAACTAATGAATTAAATTAAGTCAAACTTATTCGTGATCATATCATGGAAGGCAAGGTCGAGAACTAGGATCGTATATAATAGAAAAGGTGACTAAAATATAAAGGGAATCCAAGTAATAATGAATAATGTTGGCTCCGGGGCTCAACTAAAAAACTCGACCGAATGCTAATGAATAAAAGCTACTCCCGGGGATCCCGTAATGATATTATTTTAGTTGTATTATTGCCCGAAGAGCTCTGCTCCACATGGGCTTGGACTGAGTCTTTTTTCTTTTTGTAAATCTTTGTATGTAAATATTTTTTGTCCAATAAACATTATTATTATTATTATTATTATTATTATTATTATTACATATATATATATATATATATATATATATATATATATATATCTCTATATGAGGTCCGTGAGGTGCGTGACAGAGGGCGGGGGGGGGGGGGGATCTTAAAAGGGTCCGTGAAGTGCGGGACCAAGCGGGAGAAGCCCGTACACAACTTAATATTAAATAACATAACAAGGTACCACGGAACGAGTCAAGACTCCCCGCCGATCGTCGCCAAACGAGCGACGGAAAGAAACGACTACGACCGGGTAGAGTAGTGGGGAAACGTAATGTACGTTAATGAATAATAATAGAATGCCTCACAGAACAACGGGAAACCGCTCGTGCAAAGCGGATGCCCCCGGGAGGGGAACATAGGCGCTTATAAGATATCGGCGGGAGGCTAGGAGTAGGTGGCTACGAGACGATATCAGGTATACCAACCTGCCAGACACACGAGTGATATGATCACGTGGAAAGGTTAAAAACTCTATAAAAAACATAACACGTGGTAAATAAGAGAGGAAGGCATGCTGGATGATAATAACAATAATAAAATTAGCTAGAAATCAATCGTAAAACAAACGAGGGCGCGGACAAGAGACAGAAAGGAACAAGCCTGGCGGCGCTAGGAGTAGGCAGGGCTACCAACAGAACACAGGGTCAGTGAAGTGCTAACAAAATGAAAACTAAATTGTAATAACAGACTCATGAAAGCCCCTCGAACTAATGCAATCATACGAATGACGTTAAAATAGTAAGCGAGTCCGTGGCGTGCGAACGTAAATAAGCTAAGATATGATATGTGAAAAAGAACGCCGATGGCGATCAGGCATGCCAACCTCCAATATACGCACATGAATATGAAATAACTTATCATAAAACAGGACAATATAAAATTGATACAGTGTGTGAACCGTGGAGATCCGTAAAGTTCACAACGAGAAACAATCAGTATGGAGGACTAATTGGAAATCGTTAGAACGAACGAGAGAGAGGAAGGAGCCTGTACCGAGGGAGACCCAGCAAGGTCGTGAATAAAAACTGAATAATATAAACCAAAACGGACAAGGCTCCCTCCAAAATCTCAAAACTCATAGCCCTGGTACTTAACTTAGATGTAGTGACAGTGGAGTCGGACATCTTGAGGTAAATCCAGAGAAAAACAGCGAAATGTAAGCACAACACAAAGTATTGTTATCACACTGCGTGCTAAAAAGGAGTGACGTCACTGGCGTGGGTTGGTTAGTAGTAGTACGAGGTTGAACGGCGCCTCGCTGTTCGGGGATTTTGACAGGAGACATCTAAATCGTGCGAGGCCTCTGGTTGTGATTTATCGTGCCCCAGTATCATATCGACACCTTATACAGGTGAGCAAGCTGGGTTCAACCTGGCATTCCCATGCAATTTTTTCTCTGGTAATATATAGCAGTTATATACCTTAGAAATAGTGCTAAAGGAGCATTTCACTGGCCGACACGGGTCGGAGCCCAGAAAACTGCTTTTTCCCAGAAGACTTGTCCACTGCTTTTCTCTTGTGATGCTATTCCTCTATCCATAGAAAATGAGCATTTATCATTTGGATCATGCCTTTTCCCCTCACCTTTAAAACAACCATCTTACTGTAATATTGGAGCATTGGCAGCCACAGCAGCACAAATCCTTTTCATGTTCTTCTCCATGTACCAGTAGAATATTCATGTTGCGAAGAAGTGCACGGGGCCTTGCACACTTATAAAGCCAGGCCGAATAAGATGAACTGCAGCGTCTGCAAAAAATCACACCTCGGGAAGAAAGAAAAAGGCATAAGTATTAGAATGGGGTTTTCAAATATTTCATGAAGTACAGTTATAATAAATTACAGTGAACCCTCGTTTATCGCGGTAGATAGGTTCCAGACGCGGGCGCGATAGGTGAAAATCCGCGAAGTAGTGACAGCATATTTACCTATTTATTTAACATGTATATTCGGACTTTTAAAACCTTCCCTTGTACGTAGTACTGTTAACAAACCACCCTTTAATGTACAGAACACTTAATGCATGTACTACAGCACCCTAAACTAAAACAGGCACAAATATTAAAGGCGATTTTATATCATGTGTTTCCTAAACACCTAAAAAGCACGATAAAAAATGGCAACCAATGTTTTGTTTACGTTCATCTCTGATCATAATGAAGAAACAAACTCATTTAGTGTACACATATATGTATAGGTTAGTTTTTGCATCGATTATATTGATTATACAGTACTGTATGTTGATTTTTTTATTACCAATGTTTTAGTTTACGTATTTTTCTTAGGACTTCCAAATGAAATCTTTTTCTTTATGACGCCGCCTGAAACGACGGCGTGTATGCTCAGTAAACAACCACGCTCATAACAAACAAGGCATTTAACGCGCATGATGATAGTGATAAATAATGATACAGTACATACAGTATTTACAGTAAAAGCATTTACAAAATATGTTACCTTACAAATATAAATTATACAGTACTTGTACGTAGCAAAGCAGGAAAACAATTTGAGAGAGAGAGAGAGAGAGAGAGAGAGAGAGAGAGAGAGAGAGAGAGAGAGAGAGAGAGAGAGAGATTGTTTTACGTACGAATGTAAATTTTAAACAAAAAAAATATGATAGGTTACAACATGTAGACTTTTAAAACCTTCCCTTTAACTTAATGCATACAGTACGTACATTACTAAACTATAAAACAGGTTAAAGTAAAAAATAAAGATTGTTACTGTACTCACCACGAAAGAAGTTCAAGAAAAACTTGAATGACGATGGCGATGAATTTGCTGCACAGTAGAAATGATGATGATGAAGCTGATGATGTGTTCTACTGTGCAGTCAATGATAGTATTTTACGTCTCTTCAGACGGAGGTGTCTTTTCCTGGGACACCTCTTCAACTTCTTCAATTTCTTCCGAAGGCGTACTAGCAGGAGGAACTGGCTCTTTTTTGCGAGGCTGGAAGAACATTGTGATCGGAAGTTGTTGCCGCTGCTTCTTTTTTTGATCCAAGAGCATCCTGTAGGGAGTCATGATGTCATCAACCTTGTTGCAGAATTGCATCGAGCGAACCATATCCTCGTCCCACTCTTGTAACATTTCTTTCGCCTCCTTCATATGGTTGCAGAACTTGGCAAGCCGTTCTAATGTTAAGCCCGTTTCTTCGACATTTTCTTGGGTCTCTTCCTGGGTACCCTCACTCTCTTCCTCACTTGCCGATTTCGTCAGGTCTTCGAGGTCTGCGTCAGTTAGGGGCTGGGAATGGCAGTCCAACAACTCGTCGACGTCTTCAGTCGTCATGTCGCCAAACCCGTCACCTCCAATTATGGCAGCCAACTGCACAGATTTCCGTATTGCAGAGTGTTGGATTTCCGACGGAGTAAATCCCTTGTCGTCGTAAACAATATCGGGCCACAGCTTCTTCCAGCTCGCATTCACGGTTGCAGGTTTCATCTCTTGAAGTGCCTTTTGAATATTCTGCAGGCACGTGGCTATGGTGTACTGCCGCCAGTACGCCTTCAAGTTGAAATCTTCATCCTCGTCATCTTGGGCAGCATCCACACACGCAACCAGGTCCGCCAAGGTATTCTTCGTGTAGAGGGCCTTGAACGCCCTGATAACCCCCTGGTCCATCGGTTGAATTAATGACGTGGTGTTGGGTGGCAGGAACTCAACCTGAACGCCCTCACGCGACAGGTCAGTTGCGTGTCCACCAGCGTTATCCATAAGGAGAAGGATCTTGAATGGCAAGCCCTTCTCTAAGAGATATTCATGGACTTGCGGGATGAAACACTGGTGGAACCAGTTGGAGGTCAGCATCTTCGTAATCCATGCTTTTTGATTATGCATCCAGTACACGGGAAGAAGATTCTTATTTTTATTTTTCAAAGCGCGAGGATTTTTCGACTTATAAATAAGCCCCGGCTTTAACAAAAATCCAGCAGCATTGCCACACATCACGAGGGTAACGCGATCCTTGAATGCCTTAAAGCCAGAGGCTTTGGCTTCCTCTTTGAACAGGAAAGTTCGCGACGGCATTCTCTTCCAAAACAAGCCGGTTTCATCCATATTAAACACTTGTTCCGGCTTGTATCCACCTTCAGCGATAATGTTCTTGAAAGTCTGGTTCACGTAAGTTTCAGCAGCGGCAGTGTCAGCGGAAGCAGACTCCCCATGCAGGGAAACGCTTTTCAGGGCGAAGCGTTTCTGAAACTTCGCGAACCATCCTTTGCTTACAGAAAAACGTTTCTGAGGCTGGGAATCAGTGGATGTCCCTGGTTGAGGATCATCTGCATCATCATCATCTTCAGCATGGTTGCCGTCGTCGTCTTTAGGTTCCTTTGCAGCAAAATTCTCATATAAGCTCAAAGCCTTTGTTTGGATGGTGTTCGTATCCAACGCTATGTTCTTCTTCCGGCAGTCGGCAATCCACACAGCTAAAGCACCTTCCATGCGTACGATCGTTTTATTACGCGTTGTAACGACTCGCTTCGCTGATCTGCTAAAGGTGATTGCAGCAGTCTTTCTAATGTTCGCCTCGTCCTTCTTGATGTAGCGAACGGTGGATTCGTTGATGCCAAAATGGCAGCCGGCGGCCGCGTAACTTCTACCATCTTTTAACATGTCGAGAAGCGTAACCTTCTCAGCTATCGTCATCATCCTTCGGTGGCGTTTAGGCTCACTACCAGCCTTACTAGAAGCAGAACGCTTGGGAGGCATTGTAACAGAAAGTTCAACAAAAAGTTCAACTTAAAACAGTCGCACACAGCACAGATTAAACTTCACAAACTTAAAAACGTCTACTCAGCAATACGCGGAAAGAGAAAGTGAACGATCCAGCCCCGCGAGAACTTTGATGCTGCGGGTAGAAGATGCGGGCAAAACACCAATCACAGGCTAGATAACAAAACTTGAGTTTTGATTCGTCATCTATCAGCGCTTGAACCAATCACAACCCGTCTTACAGTACTATGGTGCGTTGGTTACTCATAGAAGATGCCCCCGCGCATACTGAACGTACGTAGATTAAGTACAATACCGTAATAATAATAAATAATGATAATAATACTGTACAGTAATAATAATAATAATAATGATTAATAATAATAACAATAATAATTTTATTAACAACAACAACAATAATAATAATAATAACAATAATAATAAAAATTTACGTACGCTATTTTACGCTCTCTCTCTCTCTCTCTCTCTCTCTCTCTCTCTCTCTCTCTCTCTCTCTCTCTCTCTCTCTCTCTCTCTCTCGTACGCTTACAGTATTCGAAATGTGATTTTTGCAACAAAGAATATTATTGGATGCAGTACTGTACTACGTACGTATACATACAAAAGATTCATGGAAAAGAAGCACATCCATTACAGTACACACCATTCTAATATGGTATGACTGCATCTGATTTGCGTTTCATGTTCGATTTAATTTTACTACGTACTGAATTATCGTATGATCACATTCTCTTTTCGTGTTTTATTTCTTTCTGTGCTGAATTATATATCATATGTAATGCAATGAACAATCAGTAAGAGCAGATATTACTAATTACAGTATTAATGGAATTACAGGTAACAAAATATCGTATTTGGTTGTCTTCAGATTTCGCGGTATTTTCGAATTTTCCGGAAAATCCGCGATATGTATATATATATGGGTTATGGGAAAACCCCGCGAAGTGGTGAATCCGCGATTGTCGAACCGCGAAGTAGCGAGGGTTCACTGTATGTACAAATATTTTTTTCAACATCCAAAAAATATTCCAATACATTACCGGCATTCAAATTAAGAGAAACTGAAAATATTCACACCATTTGCCTACCTGCCCTTTGCTGCCTCGAAACCAGGAGCTCAGCATTCCTCTTGGGCAATGAACCTTTTCTGGAATATCTTCTAACTTGTCAAACAAATAAAAACAAACCCTATTGAATGCTACAGACAAAGGAATGGCGGCCGGTAGTAGTACGGATAGGTACACCGCGTACCTAGATAACGGCTCGCCTTTACTTCGCCACTCTTCCCCCTTAAAGAGTTAGATCTATTCGGAGTGAAGATTGTTATGTGTCGTACCTAAAAATACATCCCAATATTATGCGATATCCTTAAAGTTATATTAAGGATACTCGTTCCAGGAGTTGGAATTCTGGAGACCTTCGGTTAATTCTCTGGGAGTATCATTGTAGTAAACATCCCTTAGAAAGCTACCAAAAGGAACCTTCCATCAGGACGACATGGTTATCTCACTTTGCTCAAAATCCGTTATATAATACATTATTTAACATTTATGATAAGCATGCATGCTGCAGCTACAAGAATGAAGGAAAGCAAATATTTGATCATTTCACAAATGTTCATGAACTTAACAGCTTTATCTGTACTTGAAATTTGCTCCAGCTTGTCACACAGAAACACTTAAGAAAACTTACAACATATATATATATATATATATATATATATATATATATATATATATATATATATATATATATATATAATATATATATATATATATATATATATATATATATATAAAAACTAAAATATGTGTTCATTTACATATGAGAAAACAGTTCATTCATATAAATCATAAAAGAAAAACATAAGTTAGAGACAAAAATTAATGGCAGTCCAAAATAGGCAAGGTGGAAGAGCGGTAAAGACTGGTTTCCATCAGAGCTAAAAGCTAAGTGCTCAATCACAGGTATCAGAGTGAGAGGTAGTGAGCTACCACTCGCCTACCCCTAGCTGACTAGCAGGATGGGTAGTTAACACTCGCTAAATTTCAATGGCTTGTCCTTTCAACTTCACCGGAAGCAATACCCCTAATAAATAGCGTAGGTTTGTAATCCAGTCACGGAACAAACTTTTGCCTAAGTCACGAAGTCCTGCTGATACTGCACTGTATATTGCTGTAATATATGTACAGTACTATCACTTTAGTACTACAACGACATCGCTCATGTGATCACTCTTTTGGAGAGGTCGACTCGCTACCCTCGCCCTCTTACATGCAGCCTTTACTGATTTTGTGTATAGTACAGTGAACCCTCGTTTATCGCGGTAGATAGGTTCCAGACCCGACCGCGATAGGTGAAAATCCGCGAAGTAGTGACACCATATTTACCTATTTATTTAACATGTATATTCAGACTTAAAACCTTCCCTTGTACGTAGTACTGTTAACAAACTACTCTTTAATGTACAGAACACTTAATGCATGTACTACAGTACCCTAAACTAAAACAGGCACAAATATTAAAGGCGATTTTATATCAAGCGTTTCCTAAACACGCCAAAAAGCACGATAAAAAATGGCAACCAATGTTTTGTTTACGTTTCTCTGATCATAATGAAGAAACAAATGCATTTAGTGTACACATCTGTGTATAGGTTAGTTTTTGCATCGCTTATATTGATTATTCAGTACAGTATGTTGATTAAGTTATTACCAATGTTTTACTTAATTTTTCTTAGGACTTCCAAATGAAATTTTTTTCTTTACGACGCCGCCTGAAACGACGGCGTCATAAAGTACGCTCAGTAAACAAAGAAGGCATTTAACGCGCATGATGAAAGTGATAAATAATATTTACAGTAAAAGCTTTTAGAAAATATTTTATTACAAATATTATTTACCGTATCTATATAAAATCATACAGTACATACTGTACGTAGCAAAGCAGGAAAACCATTTACGAGAGAGAGAGAGAGAGAGAGAGAGAGAGAGAGAGAGAGAGAGAGAGAGAGAGAGAGGTTTTACGTACGTAAATGTAAATTTTAGACAAAAAAAATATGATAGGTTACAACATGTATACTGTACTCTTCAGACTTTTAAAACCTTCCCTTTAACTTAATGCATACAGTACTAAACTAAAACAGGCACAAATATTAACATGTTAGAATATTAAAGTAAAAAATAAAGATTGTTACTGTACTCACCACGAAAGAAGTTCAAGAAAAACTTGAATGATGATGGCGATGAATTTGCTGCACAGTAGAAATGATGACGATGAAGCTGATGTCTTCTACTGTGCAGCCAATGATAGTATTTTATGTCTCTTCAGACGGAGGTGTCTTTTCCTGGGACACCTCTTCAACTTCTTCCTGGGAAACTTCTTCAACTTCTTCCAAAGGCGTAGTAGCAGGAGGAACTGGCTTTTTTTTGCGAGGCTGGGAGTCATGTCGTCATCGATCTTGTTGCAGAATTGCATAGACCGAACCATATCCTCGTCCCACTCTTGCAACATTTCTTTCACCTCCTTTATATGGCTGCAGACCTTGGCAAGCCATTCTAATGTTAAGCCCGTTTCTTCAACATTTTCTTGGGTCTCTTCCTGTGTTTCACTCTCTTCTTCACTGGCAGATTTCGTCAGGTCTTCTAGGTCTGCGTCAGTTACCGGCTGGGAATGGCAGTCCAACAACTCGTCGACGTCTTCAGTCGTCATGTCGCCAAACCTGTCACCTCCAATTATCGCAGCCAACTGCACAGATTTGCGTATTGCAGTGTGTTGGATTTCAGACGGAGTAAATCCCCCGTCGTCGTAAACAATCTGGGGCCACAACTTCTTCCAGCTCGCATTCACGGTTGCAGGTTTCATTTCTTGCAGTGCCTTCGGAATGTTCTGCAGGCACGTGGCTATGGTGTACTGCCGCCAGTATGCCTTCAAATTAAAATCTTCATCCTCATCCTCTTGGGCAGCATCTACACACGCAACGAGGTCCGCCAAGGTATTCTTCGTGTAGAGGGCCTTGAACGCCCTGATAACCCCCTGGTCCATCGGTTGAATTAATGATGTGGTGTTGGGTGGCAGGAACTCAACCTGAACGCCCTCACGCGACAGGTCAGTTGCGTGTCCACCAGCGTTATCCATAAGGAGAAGGATCTTGAATGGCAAGCCCTTCTCTAAGAGATATTGACTGACTTGCGGGATGAAACACTGGTGGAACCAGTTGGAGGTCAGCATCTTCGTAATTCATGCTTTTGGATTATGCATCCAGTACACGGGAAGGAGATTCTTATTCTTATTTTTCAAAGCGCGAGGATTTTTCGACTTGTAAATAAGCCCCGGCTTTAGCAAAAATCCAGCAGCATTGCCACACATCACGAGGGTAACGCGATCCTTGAATGCTTTAAAGCCAGAGGCTTTGGCTTCTTCTTTGAACAGGAAAGCTCGCGACGGCATTCTCTTCCAAAACAAGCCGGTCTCATCCATATTAAACACTTGTTCCGGCTTGTATCCACCTTCGGCGATAATATTCTTGAACGTCTCATTCACGTAAGTTTCAGCAGCGGCAGTGTCAGCGGAAGCAGCCTCGCCATGCAGGGAAACGCTTTTCAGGGCGAAGCGTTTCTGAAACTTCGCGAACCATCCTTTGCTGGCGGAAAAACGTTGTTTCTGACGCTGGGAATCAGTGGACGTCCCTGGTTGAGGTTCATCTACATTATCATCATCATCAGCATGGTCGCCATCGTCGTCTTGAGGTTCCTTTGCCGCAAAATTCTCATACAAGCTCAAAGCCTTGGTTCGGATGGTGTTCGTATCTAAGGCTATGTTCTTCTGCCGGCAGTCGGCAATCCACACTGCTAAAGCACCTTCCATGCGTACGATCGTTTTATTACGCGTGGTAACGACTCGCTTCGCTGATCTGCTAAAGGTGATGGTAGCCGTCTTTCTAATGTTCGCCTCGTCCTTCTTGATATAGCGAACGGTGGATTCGTTGACTCCAAAATGGCGGGCTGCGGCCGCGTAACTTCTACCGTCTTTCAACATATCGAGAAGCGTCACCTTCTCAGCAATCGTCATCATCTTTCGGTGGCGTTTAGGCTCACTACCAGCCTTAGTAGAAGCAGAACGCTTGGGAGGCTTTGTACAGTAGGGTTTAACAGAAAGTTCAACAAAAAGTTCAACTTAAAACAGTCACGCACAGCACAGATTAAAGTCCACAATAACTTAACAACATCTACACAGCGATACGGCGGGAGACAGTGTGACCGTGAATACGTAGATGCTGCGGGTTGGAGATGCGGGCAAAACACCAATCACAGCTAGATAACAAAACTTGGGTTCTGATTCATCATCTATCAGCGCTTGAACCAATCACAACCGGTCTTATATGCTACGTAGGTTACCAATTCAAAGTACAAGGTACCCTACGTATACTGTACAGTAATAATAATAATAATAATAATAAATAATGATAATAATAATAATAATAATAATAATAATGATAATAACAATACTGTAATAATTTTAATAACAACAACAACAACAATAATAATAATAACTAATAATAATAATAATACAGCTTTACGTACGCTATTTTACGCTTGTTTTGTTGTAGGATATGTGTCTCTCTCTCTCTCTCTCTCTCTCTCTCTCTCTCTCTCTCTCTCTCTCTCGTACGCTTATTCGAGATGTGATTTTTGCAACAAAGAATATTATTGGATGCAGTACTACGTACGTATACATACAAAAGATTCATGGAAAAGATGCACATCCATTACATTTGTAGTACAGTAGTAGCCATCAGCAGCCTTACACCATTCTAATATGGTATGACTGCCTCTGATTTGCGTTTCATGTTCGATTTAATTTTACTACGTACTGTATACAGTACTGAATTATCGTATGATCACATTCTCTTTTCGTGTTTTATTTCTTTCTGTGCTGAATTATATGTCATATGTAATGCAATGAACAATCAGTAAGAGCAGATATTACTAATTACAGTATTAATGGAATTACAGGTAACAAAATATCGTATTTGGGGTCTTCAGATATCGCGGTATTTTCGAAATTTCCGGAAAATCCACGATATGTATATATATATGGGTTATGAAAAAAACCTGCGAAGTGGTGAATCCGGGATGGTCAAACCGCGAAGTAGCGAGGGCTCACTGTACTGTTAATACAAGACCAAGTACAATTCTATCATTTACAGTATTTATGGTTTTTAGATACAGTCAATACTAAATGCCAACTAATGCTTTTTGTACAGTTCTATGCAGTAACTTCGTGATGCAGGATGCAATCCTCAAGGCATTGACTGGTTTATGGTTGCATTCATTTAACGTGTAGTGTATAAAGGTACATGTACGACAAATCCTTACAACACAGTATGCATAATTATCACCTGTAAAGAATTGAAGGGTTCAGAACAAGAGGTAACTTTGCTGTAGCCATAATTGGCCAAACTTACTTGTGTTAGGGATTTATTTCTATCACCACAATACAACAAATCCAATGTACCTTATATGTATGGGTACACTTTCAAATGATGACATGAAACCTTAAAAGCTCAAATTCATCCATATTCCAAAACCCAAGGGATAAAAGTGAAATACTTAGGACACCATAACTGACTCAGTTGTTCAATATCAAAATACACTATGTAGCTGCACTGGACAGGAGCAGGCTAGTCCTTCATACACCCTAGCCAGACATTTCCCGCAAGCTTTCAGTCTGGGGTGACATTCTTAAACAATTCCTTGACAAGTCAGCAACTGTGAACCTTCCAATACTGCAGGACATTCAGGTCAGGGTCTTTATTGAAAGCTACTCTTAAGTTGCACCATCACTAGTCTACTGTAATGGGCCTAGCAAGTTATTGATGACACCCTGGTCCATCAGTTGGACGAGCTCAGCGGTGTTCAGAGAAAAGACCACCAATTGCCCATTAGAATTCTAAATGCTAATCGAGGACAAGCGTCTTGGAGCATTATCAAGGGTGAGCTGGGCCTTTAAATCCAACCCTTTGTTCCACAAATAACATTCAACCTCCTGCACAAGGCAATAATAAAACCCATTCAGCATTCATACTGTATGGGACACTGGCAGCCATGGCAGCATGAATCTTTTGCATTCTTCTACTGTACATGTACCTCACAATACTCTCGTTACAGTTGAAAATTCATCTTAAAGCTGTATACTTCATCCCTTCCCTGCACTTGAGGACTTTAACCTTCCTGAGCTGCTTAGCAGCCCCCTCAAAAGAAGAAACTCTTGGGGGCTATGACGCCGAGAAAACGTCTAGTAATGCACAAAAAATATCGGGAGATGCTTTCGCGAGGACAGACTATGCAAGTGTGTGTCAGAGATGGGGTGTTACATTGTAAGGAGGGGAAAACACAAAGATAAACAGAGGAAAAAGGACGCAGCCAGTTCAAAATCATCGGGCCACAACCAGCATCGCGCAACCATGAAAACATGAGCTTCTGTTTAATTGGTTACAGTATACAGATGTCTGACCCACGGATGCTAAGGTAGAACCTATGAATAACTAGCGTAGACCATTGACCCACAAGATTGGCGTGCACAGGTCATCCACGTACTGCTTGCCAGAACAGAGGAACAGACTATTTGCAAGCGAAGCGTGCCAAAGCGGATCAAATAATTAAAAAAAAGTGGTATAAATCACTGGTTTTAGTTTAATAATCACCCACGTGGATGGCATGCACAGCACATCCATATACCACCTTGCCAGAACAGCACTAAAACTATATTGTAGTGAAGCAAGCTATAGAACAAACCCCATTTGAGGGCCACCTAAGGTTTGTAATTATGATACTGTACTTAAAATATGCCACTTACACAAAAACGTATATTTATCCCACTGGTTATATTGAGTTTATTATGCATTTCTGATCTATACTATCACTTCAAATCCCTTTTATGGTGTTTACCCACCGAAAAGACACTTTCTCACTTGCGTCCTTCATGACTGTTACTGGGGGGAGGTGTAGGAAATGGTAAAATTCTGAAAGTGCAATAAACGGTTTATAAAATATTACTGTACTTGTCTATTTTTTTTTCTTTTAATCATTTCTGTGGAAAATATAACTTTTGAGCAATGGTGGGTAGACTACCATAACTAAAAAGCTATGACTTTGCGCTTGATATAGCCCTGGTTTCTAACTGCTGACTGCAAAATTATTTTTCGGGCACTATCGCAAACAGGTGCAAAGCTTCTAAGCTTATACTTATTACTGTTATCGAGCTTTTTGTACCTGTACCATAAACATCATTAATGAGATTCCCAATATCTACTTTTATCCCTTTCTACCTTGAAATTAGTTGGGATAACTTGCCATCACCATTTTTAGCATCCTATTATGGTAAAATTAAACTTTAAAAAAAAGTATTCCATACACATTGCCCTACTTGTGTATATAACCAGATCCCTGCTAGGATTTTGCAACAACCTACCTATGATTGGTCTTGTTTCATCAATTGCATTTGTAACTCCTGAAAATGCACTGCATACCAGTCCAATTGTACAATACTTAGTAAATTTATAGAAAAACACTTGACATTTTCAAGAAAAAAAAACTTACTACAGTAAATGATGTGCTTTTAACGGACTTGACCTTTATTTCCACTATAAATAAGCCGCTCATCCGTTATGGAACCCCCTTCCATTTTGGGCTTGTGAAAACTGGACAAAATGTGATTAACAAATTTTTAATAGGGTAAAGAACCTCATACACCCACCTAACCTAGTAGTTTCCAGGTCACAATCCCTAGCCGGGGGCCAAGCCACCAGGACTCCCCATCTCTGGTAACAAAGTGCGAATCAAGAAGCCATTCGCAAACGCACAAACAGGAGCAGAAGAAACAGACTAGCAAAATGCAAATAAAAGGATTTTGACGAAGGAAAAATATATTTTTGGGTGAGATAGCCATGTCGTCCTGATGGAAGTTCCCTTCGGCAGCTTCCTAATATTACTGCGAGTGATATTACAAGAGAATTACCGTCAGGTATCACAGGGTTCTAACCCCCGGAACGACTATCCGAATTTGTGCAATTTTTGGTGGATTTATTGAGTCTCAAGAGTGATGTATAGAAGAAAATGTTAGTTTTACCATTATCGATTCGCCAGTAAATTTTCTCCATATAAAACCCCTGGTTCCCACTGGATGGCCCCCATTACCATAGGATACATTAGGATATATCTCCCTAACTTAATTGAAAGGGAAATGAAGGCAATTTTCAAAGAAAAAGGGCGTTTTCCAAATGTTTGTCCCGTGTTTTTCTATAATATCTGATATTTAAATTAAATTTTTTAAAGTTTTTTCGCCAGGCATAATAACGTCATCGTAATAAAGTTACCATAATCAAAACCTAGTAATGAAAATTTAAAAACACTGGAGCTTTAGTCTGCCAGGACTTCAGACTCTTGCAAAACTTTCAACCCACTTTCTATGAAACTGTTCATGGCAGTATCCATCATATAACAAATGCCCTGTACATGTTTTTTTACTTAACTGGAGCTAATGATTTACTGGTTTACGCTCTTCTGTAGCTTGCTTCTCTTGCGAATAAACATCTCATATGTTCGAGGAAGGTGTTCCATGTTTAGACCCGGGAGGTAGTATATCGGTGTTATGCCAATTATATCAAAATGCATTTCTAGCCTAACCTATTAACAAATGTGTTGTAATTATTGTATATTTCTACAAACATATTTAGCGTAAAATGTTGGGCCCTTTACTAGAGTTCGAACAAACTTTAGACAAATACCACTAGTTATTCTGAAATAACTGGTGGAAGGAGGCTCCTGTGGTGCTACGACCAAAGGAGCAAACCTTTTTCATTAAAATTTCAACTTCGTTAATAGAGGTTTCTACCAGTAGTATCTGGTATTCAGAATGGTGTATTTGCAACGATCTGTGCAATCATGCAAGTTCCAATGCCCCAACATTACACTTCTATAATGAAACAACAAAGGTTAGTATGTCAAGTTTGGCCAGTTTCATCCCCATGCTGGCCACTGCAGATTGGTGATGGTGGGGCAACTTGACAACAAACCAACCTAGTATGGGTATCCCGACTGCTATTTTGCTGATCATGGCGAGAAACCCTCTCACCACGTTAGGGTATCCCCACTGAAAGCGATACGTTGTGTAAATTTATAAATACATACATATATCATATGCGTGTAAATACAACACGTGTATATATGTAGGATTCTTGAATACCTGCACAGTCCAAACTCAAGTCCAGGATCCTGAGATCCAGATCCGAGCCACTAATAAAAGCATGAAACTAAATATACGATAACTAAATTAAAAACTGGCACCTAACAGGTATTATCTTGTATTTAAGAGGAACCCACATTAAATTCTTATTACTCCAGGCAAGCCTCAACCCCCCTTTGACTTTCAGTGAATATGAAAATCTGTAAATCTAACGAGTGCCCTACAGTTAATCTATGGGTCAATTTTCGTCCAATCACCATTAAAGCCCTGCCAACAAAATATGCACAGGAAAACTAAATGGACCAGGGTAGAGCAGAAAAACTATCTAGGGGCAAAACTTCTACGATCGTTCGCAAAAAAAAAAAAAAAAAAAAATCCAGATAAATTAAACAAAAACAAAATTCTTGAATTTAACTGGTGAGCCTTCTGTACGTTGATACAATCGGGATGGGAAAAAAATCATGATTAAACAAAACTTAATAAACCAATGGGATTTTGACGAAGGAAAAATCTATTTCTGGGCGAGAGACCTGTGCCGCCCAGTGAAATGCTCCTTCAGCATCATTTCTAAGGTATATAACTGCTATGTATTACCAGAGAAAAAAGTTGCAAAGGAATGGCAGCGATGAACCCAGCTCGCTCACCTAAATAGGTGTCGGTATATTGTAACTGGGGCGTGAAAAACCACTACCAGAGGTCTCGTGCCATTTAGATATCTCCTCTTCAAATATCCCCGTTACTACAAGGTGCCGTTCTACATCCACTACTGATTGCTACACATATCCTCATGAATATAGCGATGGAATTTGCTCAATCAATTTGATCAAGTAAATCAAAAACATGTGCGTTTAAAGATTCTTCTCCACGGACACTAAGATAATTTTTAAACTATCAAATAAATAATGCCCCGGTTTTAACAGTTCAGGCTCTCAAATGCAGTCTGACATTACTTAATGATACCACATATGAATATACAACAGCAAGTATAACAAGTTTCTGTCTTTAGGGATTTATAGTAAATAAACGTTTTAAGCTTCACTTTGAAGTGTACTAGGCAAATTACCTAAAATTTACAGTAATACCTTGAGGTACGAGTTTAATCCGTTCTGGGACCAAGCTCGTATTTCAATTTCATATCTCAGATGAATTTTTCCCATATAAAATAACGGAAAACATTTAATCGGTTTTCACCCACTGGAAAAAAAAAAACCTAAAAACAATATATTACAGATGTTTTTAATTGTTGTAACCAACATCCTATGCTAACAAAATAAAGGCTATGAACTGGTTATGAAATGTACCATTATGGAGTTCTTACCTTTGAGGAAGACGGTAGCGGCTAACGGCGGTGTGCACAGGAAGAGGAGGAGGAGGGAGAGAGGACGGGGTGCAGACACACTTGACGGCAACTCGTTCGGTACGCAACCCTTTAGTAATACTACGAAACATAACCTTCACTTTAAATTCAACTTGAATGAAATTAAACTTTATATTCAACTTAAATGAAATTAGCTTACTGTACACACTTCAAAATAAAATGGTAATCTTAGGTTTTAATTTTCTTTTTTTTACTTTTCTTCTTCCGGCTTGGCGCGCACTGTCTCACTTTCACCTACACTTTAAGGCCTTCCTATCTAGGCATGTTTGCTTTTGTCTCCCCTTAAATATGTTGCAAAAATGACGTACGCAAGTGTCATCGCACAAGGCTAATGCACCACTACTCGTCAACTTGTCCGGGTGCCTCTTTTCCAAAAAAAATGAGAAAACTCCAGCCACTTCGCTAACATTTCTCCAATTTCTGCTGTAGAAAAACGGCCCTCGTCTTCCACCTCCTCCTCGCTACTGAGCGATTGCAACACCTCCGAATGTTGCATCTCCTGGAGCTCCATCAATTCCTGTGTCCTGAGCTCTTCCTGATGCTCCTCAACATGGTCGTTCACGTCTTCCTTCAGCCCCATGGACTTTCCAAGAGACACTATTTTATCCATCAAAACAGGTTCTGGGTCATCAGGGTCTGTTATATCTAACCCCTCAAAGTCCCTCTCGGCAACGGAAGCTGGCTACAAATTCTTCCTCGCTGAATTAAGAGTTCGTCTTGTGACACACTGCCATGCATCATCAATTTTTAAGCTAAGGACAATATTCAAATGATCCTTCCAAAATTCACGAAGGGTGATTGGTGTCTGCGATATCGAAGCATTTCTTGAAAAAATGCTTCGTGTACAGTTTTTTTAAAGTTGGAAATAACTTGTTGGTCCATGGGCTGAAGGAGTGGCGTGGTGTTGGGCAGAAGATAAAGGACCTTGATGAACCTGAATTTATCAAGAATGTCCTCTTCAAGAGCAGGAGGGTGACCAAGGGCATTGTCGAGGACCAAGAAACAGGTTTTTCTCAGCCAAATATTTTTTGACAGTCTGATCAAAGCACAGATTAACCCATTCTGTGAAGAAATGCTGGGTAACCCAAGCCTTAGCATTAGCGCGCCACGTCACTTGGAGTTTCTCTTTCAAGATCCTTTGGCTCTTGAAAGCACGTGGTTTTGCAGAGTGTACACCAGCAGTGGCTTGACCTTACAGTCACCGCTGGCATTGGCACAAGGCTAGAGTTAACTGGTCCTTCATGGGTTTATGGCCCGGTAGTCTCTTCTCCTCTGCCGTGATGAAAATCCTCATGGGAATCTTCTCCCGGAAAAGGTCAGTTTCATCGAAGTTGAAGACTTGTTAGGGGATGAAGCCATGTTGGGCGATAACCGAGGCAAAGGTTGTGACGAAGTCCGCCGCGGTTTTTGCATCAGAACTTGCCCCTTCCCCATGCCTCACAACCGAGTGTATCCCAGTCCTTTTCTTGAAATTATCCAGCCAGCCACGACTGACTTGGAAGGTTTTCGCTGGTGTTGAAGTCTCCCCTTTATCGGGTGGTTGCTTCCCTTTCAAGTCACCAAAGATTCGACGGGCCTTCTTGCATATGATCGTCTCGGTCACGCTATCTCTCACCAACTGTTTCTTCTTTATCCAGATCAAAAGAAGCCTCTCCATCTCATCGTGAATATCACTACGCAGCTCGGAAAGGATGGTTACAACTTTGGAAGGCTTGGCGTTCTTTATATTATATCATCCTTCTGCTTGAGGATGGTACATATAGTTGATGTAGTCCTCTCGTAATGGCGCGCCAGCTCAGTCACACTTACGCCACACGTTTTGCGATTATATCGTGCTTTACCTCCATTGTCATCATACGCTTTTTCTTCTCACTACCCTTGTTTGCAGTCACTTGCTTTGGACATTGGTAAATCACTAAATTCTGCAGATATACGCAAAAACACATGTAAAAAAGCAAACAATACGGCCGATGCTCGGAGAAAACTTTACGCGACGGAGATCCGACAGGATAAGACCGAGTGATGGTGTCCCCATGAGTAACCTCTCGCACAGAAATACTGTACCTTTCATCTCAAATTTTTCCTCGTATCTCAGAATAAAAATTTGCTTAGAACTCTTCTCATATCTCAATTTTCTCGTATGTTGGGTCGCTCGTATCTCAAGGTATTACTGTATACGATAAAGTAAACGTTTATGGGTCCTGTGGCGAGTAGGATTTCTCCGGCCTGATAGGACCAGACATGAATGCAGCCCTTGAAGTTTAGTAATAAATGTACAATGGTTACTTAAATATTTACTTCGTTTTAGATAACTATTTTGGTTTAAGAGTAAAATCAAGTTATTTAGCACACTTACAAACTCCACTCAAGTTATAAACTGGATTGCAGATCTGAATTAAAACTTTTCCAGCATTGAAATTTACAGGACTACAAAATTAATTTACCTCGCTCCTCCGAACGACGTGGTAGTCTTTTACAATCTACACAACTTCAGCATAATACAAAATTACAAAAGTTAGATACCAGTAATACCAATTTCGACAAAAGATTGGGGAAGAATTAAAACTGGTGCTATACCTACCAACATCTACGGAGTTACATAGCCCAACCGGCATATTTTCATAAATGCATTACTTTATACTAGTTTACTAGTTCTGGAGATAGTTTCCAGCTGTAAACGGACTATTGGGTTACACTATCAAGAGCTTCTTGTGCCAGATTTAAGCTACAAGAATAAAATAAACGTCTTTCAGACTAATTAAATATGAGCAGTTCTTCAGACTAATTAAATACGCGCAGTTCTTCGGAGTAATAAATACGCGCAGTTCTTCGGACTAATAAATACGAGCAGTTCTTCGGACTAATAAATACGAGCAGTTCTTCAGACTAATAAATACGAGCAGTTCTTGGGACTAATAAATACGAGCAGTTCTTGGGACTAATAAATACGCGCAGTTCTTCAGACTAATAAATACGCGCAGTTCTTCAGACTAATAAATACGAGCAGTTCTTCAGACTAATATATTAAATACGCGCAGTTCTTCGGACTAATAAATACGCGCAGTTCTTCGGACTAATAAATACGCGCAGTTCTTCGGACTAATAAATACGCGCAGTTCTTCGGACTAATAAATACGCGCAGTTCTTCGGACTAATAAATACGCGCAGTTCTTCGGACTAATAAATACGCGCAGTTCTTCGGACTAATAAATACGCGCAGTTCTTCGGACTAATAAATACGCGCAGTTCTTCGGACTAATAAATACGCGCAGTTCTTCGGACTAATAAATACGCGCAGTTCTTCGGACTAATAAATACGCGCAGTTCTTCGGACTAATAAATACGCGCAGTTCTTCGGACTAATAAATACGCGCAGTTCTTCGGACTAATAAATACGAGCAGTTCTTCGGACTAATAAATACGCGCAGTTCTTCGGACTAATAAATACGCGCAGTTCTTCGGACTAATAAATACGAGCAGTTCTTCGGACTAATAAATACGAGCAGTTCTTCAGACTAATAAATACGAGCAGTTCTTCAGACTAATGAATACGAGCAGTTCTTCAGACAAATACAAACAGTTCAGACTAATACAAAGTTCTCCATACTAATTGGTAAATCAACACAATAGCTTCGCCCCTAATAATTAATTTTTTTTTTTTATGATGAATTACTTGAGTGCTTTATCTAAAGCAGACTTTTTGGAGGAACGGTATTTTTAACCAATTTGTTAACTTTTCCAATCTTGGGGGACCCCCCGTGGGGGAAAAACGGGTTTTTGGGTGGGGAATGAATTATCAGATTTAACACGCATAATGGAACATGTAAAATCAGCAATTTATGCGGCCACCACCTAACCCAACCTAGTAGCCGTATCATTAACTAGACCCCCCTTATACAACCTAATTAAATATAAAGGCCTCAAGCAGTTTGTGTACTTAAGCTACATAGGTTTGAGGGCAATGGCGAGCTTCACCTTTCAGATTCAATACCCAATGCACAACCTCACGAATAAATGAGCACCAACTATAGGTTTGGGAGAAATTCTTAATTTTTCAACAAATTTAAGACCAAATTTAACAACACATATATACAAGTAATAAAATAGTCTTAGATTCTATATCTAAAAGACTTATCAACCCAAGTTCCCTTAAAAAAGGATCCGAAAAAACTATACCTTTTAAACTATCAATACGACTATGCTTTGTCAATTTTTTTTTTCTTTTTCTTAATATCAAGTCGGGCACTTAAAACGGTAGAACCACAGGTGGGGGAGGGGGCAAATAGTGTCACTTTCCCCTTACACCATGATCTCGGCCGTACTTTATTCTTTCGATGTTACCACAATAATGCAAAACAAAATCCTTATAATTTAAATAACAATTGAGACAAGCACTTGGGAGAAAATCCACAGAAATTTTAAGTAGATAGTAAATGAGATACCGCACCAGAAGTTGAAGGTTCAAGTAACGTGATTCTAGTTTTGTTAAAGTGCTAGTAAAATAAAATGTGGATAATTACTTGGTTAAAAACTAGGACGTCTGGGTGACCTCTTACTACGTAGAATACATTTGATGATGTAATAAGGATTGTTTTAACTTTCAAACAAACGAGAGCTCAGTCTGAAAAGGAATTTTAGAGTTATGAAGTCGAGGAACTTAAGTCTTTTTCTGGTGGGTCAAATTTAAATTTTGATTGGTAAATGTGTAGGAAAGCTCCGCGCTCGATTTAAAAGTTTCTAAAAGTAGAAAACGAAAGAAAACAGTAAATTAGAGCTACAGTTACCTTGAAACTGAGATAATCCTCCTAAAACCACCTAACTCTTACACAGAAAATGTAAGAATAAACCTACTACTACAATTATGGTGGACCCCAGTGGGAAGCGGGGTTTTTGGGTGGGGGGAGGAGGAGAAAAGTGATTTTTCGGGGCACTACCGAACCTAATACAACTACCTACCCTACCCTGGGGGCCATGTACCCCTACCTAGGCCTACCGGGGGGGGGGGCTCCGCCCCCCCTGCGAACCCCCCCCTTAAGGCCACAGTAATTTTCAGGGCACCACCGAACCTAAGACACCCACCTAACCTAGCCTATGGGGCCCTGTACCCCTACCTAGGCCTACCGGGGGGGGGGGCTCCGCCCCCCCCTGCGACCCCCCCTTAAGGCCACATTGAGTTTCAGTTCAAACGAAACAAATTCAAATGAAAACGCCTTTTGCAAAAAAAGGAACACAAACTTCAAATTAGTCTCAATATCTAACTTACCTTTGAAACAAGACACGAAAAAATTGCACCTCTTCCTTTTCCCACGAGTAACCACACTACGATCACACCGGAATGCTAATGTGTTGTAATCTATACGGCACACATTTTCACAATTAGGGCACTTTTTCTCTGCCAAAATCAAACCATGACGTTGAGCAAATGCAATTAGCAAATCAACTTTCCCTGAATAATGTACACAAAAATCCTCATAAGAAATAAAGCAGTTGTCACAAGTGACACAGTCAGAACGGGATGAAGGTCCTGCTAATTGCTCCATACTTTACGGCAAAATGAGCTTTTCAGTTTGAAGGGAGATCCGAGACGTGCAAAAATATTCCTCCGCGGAACTTCACGTAAACTGTGGGTAACTGGTGGAAAAATAGCAGGGATAAGTGAAGTAATAAGTGTCAGCATTGGCTAGATTTGTAAAAACCGCCATGATTGGTTTTCAAACAGTGTGACGTCAAGAAAACACCTGTTATTGGTTAGAATAGCATTGAGAACTAGTTTGCCATACGCAGTAAGGCGGTGAAACAGCTCATTTTAGCCAAGACATCACACAGTAAACAAAATCAAACTTAGAAAAAATCCAAGTGAAACATAACTATACACACGAATATCTTCGTTAAATAGAAGCTGCTCATATATTGACTATTATATAAGCGTTCTATATGATATAATAGTGAATTGTAGGTGTTTAAATTCTTCAAGATCTTCCGCGGAGCTCTCCTACACCTTTACCTTTTGATTTTAAAACCACGTCTAGACCTAGCGCCGCTTAGGTTCTTATGTAAAAACGACACGAACTTCCATCTTTTTAGTAAAAGTACTAAAAATTTATAACTTGCTGGCGGAGCTATTGTATAGAACTAGCCTACCAAATAAAATGTTTTAGATAACTAATTTGGTTTAAGAGTACAGTTAACACCTACAAATTCCACTACACTAATGTAATAAAGTAGATTGCAGATCTAAAATACTTTTCCAGCATTGAAAATTACAGGACAACAAAATTAATTTACCTCACTCTTCCGAACAACGTGGTAGTCTTTACATTTAACAAAACTTAAGCGTAATACAAAATAATAAGTTAAAAACCAATAGGCCCACTGACAGTTTTGACAAAGATTGGAGAAGCATTAAAAATTGACGCTTTACCTATCAACGCCTATGCAGTTACATAGGCCAACCAGCATATTTTCATAAATACATAACTTTTTACTAGTTTACTAGTTCAGAAATCATTTCTAGCTGAAAACGGACTATTGGGATACACTATCAAGAGCTTCCTGTGCCAGACTTATGCTACTAGAATTAAAAAAGTCTTTCAGACAAACACGGGCAGTTCCTCAGACTAGTTACAATTAAATACAAAGACTTCTTGTTTAGATCGATTTACACATACCTCGGTACCAATGCTGTTGAAAAAGGGACCTGTTAGTGTTCAACATTGAACAATAACTTGAGAGATATTCTAGACGTCAGGCTAATACAGTGGTAAAGTGTTCGCCTAGCATTCCTATAGTAGCAGATCGATCACAGCCAGGGGCCCTGAGTTTAAAGACGGGTTTACAAGGTCGAATGGTTCATCGTACAGCGTTCGACAGAAGTGTTTAAAGTGTTGCTTGAGCGTGTGAACGGGGTATTTGGTTGTCGATTGCTAGATTGTACGTCGAACGGTTCGTAGAATGTGTTTCGCCTGACTTTTGTGGGCGGGACTTCATTGTCCATAAACACTTATGTGGCCTATTTGTGACTGACGCCATCGAACCGCTTAACAAGCAGGTTCGAAAACCGGGTTCGACGATAAGCCACTGCTTGCGTTGGGCACCACGGTGGGAGTGAGTTTCTCAGACTGACGTTCTGGTGAGCATCTATTCTGGTGAAACTATAAAACCAGACTTTACCTTACCTTTAAAATACCACCAATTTACGCCTGGTAAATGTACAATTGTTATTGCTAACCGGTGTAATTATCTAATACCGGATATCCGAACAATTTCAATTCGCCATACATCTTTAGTACGTCATTTGACTATTGCAAGGTTTATTCGTGAAATTATGACGATTAAATTTTGATAAATGTCCAGTATGATACACTGAGCAACTATGGTATTTTTTATTAATGGGATGAAAAGACAGTCCGGTTCGGAAAACAAAATACAAACTTTAATACCTAGAACAAAAATTTCAAAGAAAATATTCGAGAATGCTTTTCCGAGTTAGTATTCTTAGTTAAAATTCAGTCCTAATAGTTTGAAAGGCAGTTTTAATAACTCACAACATAAAATGTTAGCTTTTAAAAGGAACATTGTCTAAGATTCACTCGAGAGAAATACCCATTTGCTTGTTTACCAGAACAACTAGCCAGGATTTTTTTTTTCGCTCTACTGACATCTGTTGGGTGGTATTGTAAATATAGTAAATATAAGAGCGGCATCGCGTTTCTTCGTATAACCGTTAATAAATTTATTAAATCAATATTTAGGTTTTATATATATAAAAAAAAGAAATCATACCATGTATTGTGTGGCAATTAACCACTTACTCCGCCGTAAAGGGACATGGCTCGTTAAAACTCCGAGTGATGGCATAATTATGACTACCGTTGGAAGACTTGCATTACATAGCACGAGCTAGAAAAGTTTTGCAGACCTCCGCCACTGCAACTCATCTCTAAATAAGCATGTCTTTCCCCGAATTAATTTAGTCCGTTAGCGTATTTGAAGTGTGTGGCAACCGTGTTCAAACTCGAGGTTAAGAGAAGGTTAGGGTTAATTCGGTCGACCTTTTACTCGACCTTGACCTTTGATCTCAAAATTTGAATCGCTTCCACGTCTCGGTAATTAATCCCCGAAAACTTCACTATTTAAGAGAAATTGTGGCCAGGGAGTTGTTCACAGAAACCAACAAACGGGCGAAAACAACCTCCTACCAATTTCGTTGGCGTTAGTAATAAAAATAAATTCGAACAAAACTAGCGAGGTAACATTTCAATATCTAATACAATAACTTGAAGTATCAAATTGCAACTAAAGTTCAAAGTAACATGCTCGATAAAACCCAGCTATAAAAATTAGGCTAACACTTGCGCAACTCGAAAAGGTTTTCAGAGCACCGCTTAAAACCACATGGAAACTAAGGTAATCTGCTTGATAAAACATCACCAAACAGTAAATCTCGCGTAAATTGGTTTACAGAAAAAAAAATAGTTTTAAACACACACGCCTTTTTATCTACATAAAAACCGAAAAATACTTGCTCTATAATTACGAAATAAAATTCTACCTACACAAAATACTGAAACCCAATATCAGCAGTTCCTGCATAATTTCCTCAATAGACAAATCAAAATATCGAAATACAAAAACTCAAAATTTAAAGCGCGGATCCTATAAAGTTGAATACCATATAAATTCAGAACTAACAAAACCTCTTACAAATGATTAAAATCAAAACGAAAATTTAAAACCACAAGACCAACCTTCACACGTCAGAACGAGACGACTTCGCAAGGGCTAAAGAAAGCCGGCTGTAAAAACCAGCTCTGAAGAAACCTTATTTGAGAAGATAATTTTTCTTGACCAATCACAGGCCTCCAATATACCGTTTCTTTGACAATGGCTTTTCTTATTGGTTATGACATCGTTAATGCGTTTTCTATTGGCTAGAAGACGAACAGTTTTAACAATCGGTAACCGGTAGTTTAAACATTTTAACCTTTATAGAAAATTATATCTAAATTTACCGTGGGGCGCCATCATAAGAAAAATTATATAGATGGATAATAAATTAATAATGTAAATAATATATTCCCAATGTAAGGTTGAATAAGTGGAAATAGAAAGATGGGAATACGGAAAATACCGAAAATTTTACAAAATGGTAGTTTATACCCACAGATTAACTTGCTTGAGGGTACACTCAGCTACACTATTTCTCTTCCTCTTGCTTTTTTTTTTAGTTTTTATAGTTTATATATTAAAGATTTATCTTAAAGTTGTTACTGTTCTTTAGATATTTTACTTTTATTTGTATATTACTTCTCCTGTGGTTTATTTCCTTTTTTTTTTCTTTCCTCACTGGGTTATTTTCCTTGTTGGGAGCCCTTGGGATTTTAGCATCCAGCTTTTCCAACTAGGGTTATAGCCTAGCTAATAATAATAATAATAATAATAATAATAATAATAATAATAATAATAATAATAACTATCGTATTAAATCAGTTAAAGAAGCCACATTTTTTGAGTTTCACTTATTACATTAATATATAAAATCTACATACAACAGTTTTGCATTACCGAATTTTTTAAAAACGTTCGTAATGCATTCCATATAAAACTACATTTAATTCAAAAGATAAGCACTCATATTATAACACGCTAACAATCTACCCATATTCGAGCTCCCAGTTACATCGATTTCACGAGAATTAAAAATTGTCTTACGTATTTTTATATATACCGATAAGATAAACTACATGTCAATTCGAGACATGAATGAAAATATGAATAAGGGATGAATTATATAATTAAATTACTCGGTCTGAGATAAAATAGCCATTGGATTGGTAAGTGCTACATGTGGCATACTGGAGGTAAAGTGCAAGGGTAAATAGCCCACTGAGGAAAGGAAAGTACTTAATGTAAAGCGTGGCATACTAACGAGGTATTGCAAGGTATGACCTGTTATTATTATTATTATTATTATTATTATTATTATTATTATTATTATTACAAGCCACGCTATAACTCTAGTTGGAAAAGCAAGATGCTTTAAGGCCAAGGGCCCCAGCAGGGAAATATAGCCCAGTGAGGAAAGGAAATAAGGAAATAAATAAACTACAAGAAAAGTAATATGCAATCAAAATAAAATATTTTAAGAGCATTAACAACATTAAATTACATTTTTATATATATACTATAGAAAAAAAAGAGGAAGAGAAATAAGATAGAACAGCATTCCCGAGTGTACCCTCAAGTAAGAGGGTACACACAGTGGAAGATGTGTCATACTGACTGGTTAATGCAAGATTTGGCTATCACTCCATCACTCCCTTAAAGCTCTAAATCACCCCTAGAAGTTCCAGGTCACTACAATCACTCCTTAAGCTCTAAGTCACCCTAGCACCCCTTCAACCTTAGAATAAAATCACCCCATCACCTCCTTTAAGCTCTAGATCACCCCCTTGAATTACTAGGTCGCCCCAATCACCCCTTAAGCTTCAAGTCACCCCAACACCCCCTTCATCCTCAGAATAAAATCACCCCATCAAGCTCTAGGTCACCCCCTTGAATTTCTAAGTCACCATAATCACCCCTTTATGCTCAAAGTAACCCTACCGCCCTTTTAACCTTAGAATAAAATCACCCCATCACCCCCTTGAATTTCTAGGCCACCCAATCACCCCTTAAGCTCTAAGTCACCCCAACACCCCTTCAACCTTAAATAAGAGCAAACCATCACCTTTAAGTCCCCCCTTCAAGCTCCAAGTCACACCTCCTCCTCTTTAGACTTAAGAACAAGTTGTTTATTATTATTATTATTATTATTATTATTATTATTATTATTATTATTATTATTATTATTATTATTATACGTGAAAAGATCCCAAATAATTAAGTTTTTTTTTCAACTGATTTGAACGATAATTTCATATTGTTTCGTCCTTCAAAAGTTGAATCTCGCAGCAAGTGTTTTTATGTTGGACAAGCTTTCATTAACCCTTTTGTAGTTTATATATCAAATCTCTGTTTTACGTTGTTAACGTTTTTAAATTATTTAATTTTTCATTACTTCTTATATCGTTTATTTATTTCCTTATTTCCTTTCCTCGCTGGGCTATTTTTCCCTGTTGGAGCCCTTGGGCTTATAGCATCATGCTTTTCTAACTAGGGTTGTAGCTTAGCTAATAATAATAATAATAATAATAATAATAATAATAATAATAATAGTATGAAAAGTAATGAGCCAAGACACCACCCTGAGGAACACCAGATATCACATTCCTATACTTATTATCTTGCTCATTAAAAACTACTCTTTGCAATATTTTACGTGAAAACTCAACAACGATGTTGATCAAATAACCAACTACTAACAATTATTTGATTTTGAAAAGAAAGGCCTCAGGATTAACACGGTCAAAGGCAGCACTAAAATCAAGGCCAATCAAACGAAGATATTTGTGGTGGCCGATGTGGTAACGTCCCTGACTGGTGAACGCAACCTCACTATCCTTATGAACTAAGGGTGGGGGTTTGGGGGAGCCTATAGGTCTATCTGCTGAGTCATTAGCAGTCATTGCCTGGCCCTCCTTGGTCCTATCTTGGGTGGAAAGGGGGCTTGGGCGCTGATCATATGTGTATATGGTCAGTCTCCATCGTATGATCTGCTCGATAAGGCAATGTCAGTGTCTATTGACCCTGCCATTCATGAGTGGCCTTTAAACCTTTAAAGGCAAGCTGCATCGACTCCCAACGAATAAGTCTACTCGCCCTCAGTGGCGAGGCTAAAGGCTGCCGAACTATTACTTAAAACTCTATCTCTTTTTTGTGGTCAACCATCTTTCACAAACTTCCTTTCTGTAGCACAATTAGATTACTACCGTACTACTGTGCTACCGTTTAACTTCATTCCCATTCCTTATAATTCTTCGATGATATGGAGGACTATGCATGTAGATTAATCTACAATCTACTCGGGATAAGCGAATCGAAAAGGTTGTAAAAGAGTTAAGAGGTCTTTTCAGATATACAAATATATTTATCAATAAATTTAGACCGTATCTAAAAATGACTGATCTGCGCTACATTATTTTCTCTCGTGAGACGATAGAAAACGTAAAATACTGTATTGTAGGAGAGACTCGAGTAATGATACATGTTTCAGAAATATTTCAAAGTAACATTCCGAAAATTATTACGGTTTTAGTAATAGCATATAAATATAGAAAAAATATTACTCGAAGGTAGACGCAATTCCATAACATATTACAATATTTCTTAGAAAAAAAAAATCTTTCGTTAGCCTTACGTATTTCATTCAGTCTCTTGCTTAATACTGAGTGCCTTAATTGATCAAAATTCTTAATTGCATTACAGGTGCATTGCAGGTATCCTGTTGATGAGAGGTGCTGCTAAATGAACCCCTACGAGTGGCTACTTCCAAAAAAAAAAAGGCACAATGTCATGATTTATTGAAGCAAAACCGTCATTCAGCGAAACTAAAGAATCAAGTATGGAAAAAAGAGAGGGACAGTAATAGATAAAGGAAGGAGTGGATGACAAAGACACACACACACACACACACATACAGACCAAGGAGTGTATGACAAAGACACACACACACACACAGACCAAGGAGTGGGTGACAAAGACACACACACACAGATCGACTGGACAGCAACTCGACCGGGGGCTCTCTTCACTCCAAGCCATTAGCCCCCAATACAGTTAGCACGTTTCGTTTCGACAATGTCGTTCTTCAAAAGAACGGTTGAACGATAGGTTCTAGGCATGTTTTGTTGGAAGTTCTTATAGGCCCCTTCCAACACTCGAAAACTAGGAGAGGATTGGAGGTATATTCCGGGGCAAAGCTCCTCCCCCTTCAACCTTTGTTGACAGATGAAGAAAGATGTTGGAAGGAGTCGGTGAATCCAGATACTCAGAGATTCCCCTACTTCAAGATATTATTATTATTATTACTATTGTGGTAGGAGACCCTCTTTTAGGCAGGTTGAGTTAAAAGTAATGGCTGCATCGGCAGAGTTTATTTTCTTATCCAATTTTTCAATTTTCCGGATAATTCTCTTCTCTAGAGCGCTGCAATCAGCCAGCAGACTTGAAAAATTCATCAGTCAGGTGAATGACAAAATCGGGAAGACTTTTCAATTATATTCTCACAAAATACAAGTAAAACTTTTTGGTACAAAATAGTAAAAACTACGACGCATTTCGAGGATAAGTCCTTCCTCGTCTTCAGGTAGAGAGTGAGGTGGATGCTGCAGTCGGGTGGTATATATACCCAGGATCAGGATTACAGGTGAGGGGTCTCGAATTTTCATTGGTTTTCATTGGTTGATCGGAGCTGGTATGGTATGGTGTCTGGTGTACGACGATCTCGGCCGGGAATACCAGTCTGTGACATCATCGGGGGACCTGAATTTTGATTGGCTGATTTGCAAGGACGTACCGGTACATCCATGGGGGTAAAGGGATGGCTTTTGTGAAACGTACCAGTACGTCCTTTGGAGGTAAAAGGGTTAAGCCGAGCCTCTTCACTTTGGCCGGGCAGTTAAGCCGAGCCTCTTCACTTTGGCCGGGCGGTTAAGCCGAGCCTCATCACTTGGCCGGGCGGTTAAGCTGAGCCTCATCACTTTGGCCGGGCGGTTAAGCCGAGCCTCATCACTTCGGCCGGGCGGTTAAGCCGAGCCTCATCACTTCGGCCGGGCGGTTAAGCCGAGCCTCATCACTTTTGGCCGGGCGGTTAAGCCGAGCCTCATCACTTCGGCCGGGCGGTTAAGCCGAGCCTCATCACTTCGGCCGGGCGGTTAAGCCGGGCCTCATCACTTTGTAAGCCGAGCCTCATCACTTCGGCCGGGCGGTTAAGCCGAGCCCCATCACTTTGGCCGGGCGGTTAAGCCGAGCCCCATCACTCTGGCAGGGCGGTTAAGCCGAGCCCCATCACTCTGGCCGGGCGGTTAAGCCGAGCCTCATCACTCTGGCCGGGCGGTTGAGCCGAGCCCCATCACTTGGCCGGGCGGTTAAGCCGAGCACCATCAGTTGGCCGGGCGGTTAAGCCGAGCACCATCAGTTGGCCGGGCGGTTAAGCCGAGCAGCATCACTTGGCCGGGCGGTTAAGCCGAGCAGCATCAGTTGGCCGGGCGGTTAAGCCGAGCCCCATCACTTGGCCGGGCGGTTAAGCCGAGCCCCATCACTCTGGCCGGGCAGTTAAGCCGATCCCCATCACTCTGGCCGGGCGGTTAAGCCGAGCCCCATCACTCTGGCCGGGCGGTTAAGCCGAGCCCCGTCACTTTGGCCGGGCGGTTAAGCCGAGCCTCTTCACTTGGCCGGGCGGTTAAGCAGAGCCTCATCACTTTGGCCGGGCAGTTAAGCCGAGCCTCTTCACTTTGGCCGGGCGGTTAAGCTGAGCCCCATCACTTTGGCCGGGCGGTTAAGCCGAGCCCCATCACTTTGGCCGGGCGGTTAAGCCAAGCCCCATCACTTTGGCCGGGCGGTTAAGCCGAGCCTCATCACTTGGCCGGGCGGTTAAGCCGAGCCTCATCACTTTGGCCGGGCGGTTAAGCCGAGCCCCATCACTTTGGCCGGGCGGTTAAGCCGAGCACTATCACTTGGCCGGGCGGTTAAGCCGAGCACCATCACTTGGCCGGGCGGATAAGCCGAGCACCATCACTTGGCCGGGCGGTTAAGCTGAGCCCCGTCACTTTGGCCGGGCGGTTAAGCCGAGCCTCTTCACTTGGCCGGGCGGTTAAGCTGAGCCTCATCACTTGGCCGGGCGGTTAAGCCGAGCCTCATCACTTTGGCCAGGCGGTTAAGCCGACCCTCATCACTTGGCCGGGCGGTTAAGCCGAGCCCTATCACTTTGGCCGGGCGGCCGAGCCCCATCACTTTGGCCGGGCGGCCGAGCCCCATCACTTTGGCCGGGCGGTTAAGCCGAGCCCCATTACTTGGCCGGGCGGTTAACCCGAGCCCCATCACTTTGGCCGGGCGGTTAAGCCGAGCCCCATCACTTGGCCGGGCGGTTAAGCCGAGCCCCATCACTTGGCCGGGCGGTTAAGCCGAGCCCCATCACTTTAGGCAGGCGGTTAAGCCGAGCCCCATCACTTTTGGCCGGGCGGTTAAACCGAGCCCCATCACTTTGGCCGGGCGGTTAAGCCGAGCCCCATCACTTGGCTGGGCGGTTAAGCCGAGCCCCATCACTTTGGCCGGGCGGTTAAGCCGAGCCTCATCACTTTGGCCGGGCGGTTAAGCCGAGCCTCATCACTTGGCCGGGCGGTTAAGCCGAGCCTCATCACTTTGGCCGGGCTGTTAAGCCGAGCCTCATCACTTTGGCCGGGCTGTTAAGCCGAGCCTCATCACTTTGGCCGGGCGGTTAAGCCGAGTCTCTTCACTTTGGCCGGGCGGTTAAGCCGAGCCTCTTCACTTTGGCCGGGCGGTTAAGCCGAGCCTCATCACTTGGCCGGGCGGTTAAGCCGAGCCTCATCACTTTGGCCGGGCGGTTAAGCCGAGCCTCTTCACTTTGGCCGGGCGGTTAAGCCGAGCCTCATCACTTTGGCCGGGCGGTTAAGCCGAGCTTCATCACTTTGGCCGGGCGGTTAAGCCGAGCCTCATCACTTTGGCCGGGCGGTTAAGCCGAGCCTCATCACTTTTGGCCGGGCGGTTAAGCCGAGCCTCATCACTTCGGCCGGGCGGTTAAGCCGAGCCTCATCACTTTGGCCGGGCGGTTAAGCCGAGCCTCATCACTTTGTAAGCCGAGCCTCATCACTTTGACCGGGCGGTTAAGCCGAGCCTCATCACTTCGGCCGGGCGGTTAAGCCGAGCACCATCACTTTCGGCCGGGCGGTTAAGCCGAGCACCATCACTTTTGGCCGGGCGGTTAAGCCGAGCCTCATCACTTTTGCCGGGCGGTTAAGCCGAGCCTCATCACTTGGCCGGGCGGTTAAGCCGAGCACCATCACTTTTGGCCGGGCGGTTAAGCCGAGCCTCATCACTTCGGCCGGGCGGTTAAGCCGAGCCTCATCACTTGGCCGGGCGGTTAAGCCGAGCCTCGTCACTTTGGCCGGGCGGTTAAGCCGAGCCTCATCACTTTGGCCTGGCGGTTAAGCCGAGTCTCATCACTTGGCCGGGCGGTTAAGCCGAGCCCCATCTCTTTGGCCGGGCGGTTAAGCCGGGCTTCATCCCTTTGGCCGGGCGGTTAAGCCGAGCCTCATCACTTTGGCCGGGCGGTTAAGCCGAGCCTCATCACTCTGGCCGGGCGGTTAAGCCGAGCCCCATCAATCTGGCCGGGCGGTTAAGCCGAGCACCATCAGTTGGCCGGGCGGTTAAGCCGAGCAGCATCAGTTGGCCGGGCGGTTAAGCCGAGCACCATCACTTGGCCAGGCGGTTAAGCCGAGCCTGATCACTTGGCCAGGCGGTTAAGCCGAGCCTCATCACTTTGGCCGGGCGGTTAAGCCGAGCCTCATCACTTTGGCCGGGCGGTTAAGCCGAGCCCCGTCACTTTGGCCGGGCGGTTAAGCCGAGCCTCATTAATTGGCCGGGCGGTTAAGCCGAGCCCCATCACTTTGGCCGGGCGGTTAAGCTGAGCCCCATCACTTTGGCCGGGCGGTTAAGCCGAGCCCCATCACTTTGGCCGGGCGGTTAAGCCGAGCCTCATCACTCTGGCTGAGCGGTTAAGCCGAGCACCATCAGTTGGCCGGGCGGTTAAGCCGAGCCCCATCACTTGGCCGGGCGGTTAAGCCGAGCACCATCAGTTGGCCGGGCGGTTAAGCCAAGCAGCATCACTTGGCCGGGCGGTTAAGCCGAGCAGCATCACTTGGCCGGGCGGTTAAGCCGAGCAGCATTAGTTGGCCGGGCGGTTAAGCCGAGCAGCATCACTTGGCTGGGCGGTTAAGCCGAGCACCATCACTTGGCCGGGCGGTTAAGCCGAGCACCATCAGCTGGCTGGGCGGTTATTCCGAGCATCACTTGGGCGGGCAGTTAAGCAGAACTTTATTTGGTCGGGCAATTAAGCCGATCGTCGTTAGAACCAAAACTGACTCTGCTCTCAGCCATGCAGTAGCCATTGGATGAACACATCACCAGAGATGCAGCTTCCTTCCCCAGCTTAACTATCTTGGGTTAACCTGTAAGGACAAGACTGCACACTAGAAGAAGCCTAGCTCGTTCCCTCTGCAGAGCCGGTATTCTAGATTATTCCCCCAGAACCACCTGAAAGTGGGCATCCAGAAGAATAGATCTAGATATCCGACCATTTGTACACTTGACAAATGCCTTGTACACATCCATCAAGGTACAAAGCATACTAGAATCTACCAGGCTTCTTCTGTCTGCAGCGCCAGTCCTCCAGATTATTCCAAGCATTGTACAAGCTGGATAATTAAGCATTGCATCCCTCAAACTGGGCTGTCCATCCAAGCGTCTTTTAAGGTGGGTAGTCATTCAGGCCAAAGATCCTGGTTCTGGTCCTGCAAAACTCAGCTAAATCTCCTTCTACTCACAAAATAAACTAAAATTAAACTTAAAAACACATTTTATAAACAAAATATATTTTCCTTTCAATTCCAAATTAACAATATATATATATATATATATATATATATATATATATATATATATATATATATTCTTTTTTTATTTTTTTCTAGATTTTTTTTTTCCTGATTGAAGTATTTAATAATCGGTAAGTCTCCTCAGAAGCCTATCGATAATATCAGCTGCTAATTGAACATACCCAATGGTACCAATGATGGTGATCAAATTACTATATTCGTGCCTTCTTGGCATATCTATGGAGCTGACGCCACTCTGCCGGGTGATTTCCATCAGCGTCTTTCCTTCCACTCCATATATGGCTCTGTGGAACTTCCTTGGGACATCCAAGGCGACAGTCACGTGCCCCTTTAGGGCATAGTCCCTTGTGGGGTTAGCTCCAACCTTTGCACCTTGGAAGGTGATGTGAGATGAGAAGACCCTTTTGGGCTTCTCAGGTTCCAGGTCAAAAACGATAAGTTTACGAGCAGGTTTTTTCTCTGCAATTTTCTCCTCCTTCACCTCCTCCTCTTCCTTCTTCTTCTTCTCTTTCTCCTCCTCCTCCTCTTCCTTCTTCTTCTCCTCCTTCTCCTTCTCCTTCTCCTCCTCCTTCTCCTCCTCCTCCTCCTCCTTCTCCTCCTCCTTCTCTTCCTCATCCTCTTCCTTCTTCTTCTTATCCTCCTTCTCCTCCTCCTTCTCCTCCTCCTCCTCCTCCTCCTCCTCCTCCTCCTCCTCCTCCTCCTCCTCCTTCTCCTTCTTCTCCTCCTTCTCCTTCTCCTCCTCCTTCTCCTCCTCTTCACTGGGAGAAGTTTCCTTCTGGAGCTTCTGCTCTTCCTTGTGGTTGTTGTCAGGGAGAGCCTCTTTGGCGGCTAGCAGCCAGCTCAGCACCTGACCCACACCAGATGGCCCTCCAACGACCTCCTTCTCCTCCTTATGTCCGTTGGAATCCAGGTCCTCTGCTGCCTGAACTACTTTGACTTCCTCTTCATTGACACTGACATCCTTTTGGACATCTTCCTTCTGTCCATCCATCTCGGTCAAGATTTCCAAACCTGACCTGTTAAGTCTCACTTTTCTCGTTCCAGGTCTGTTCAGTTCTTTCTTCTTATCTCTCTCTTCAAGTTCCTCCTTGAGCGAAGATGTGATCTCATTTGCTGCAAGCAGCTCATCCTTCAGACTAACATTTTCTTTTGTTATTTGGACGATCCTCTTCTTTAAATTTTCCGTACTTGAACTTAGATGGGAGACATGTTCACTGATACTATATCTCTCCTTGGCGATGGAAGCCATACTCTCTTTTAGTACGTCAATCTCATCTACAGCTTTAGACAGCTCATCCTTCGCCCTACTGGCTTCTTTCTTTGTGTCTTTAAACACATTTACGAGGCAGGTGTAATTTCCCTCACTGGTCAAGTTTTTCATTTTAGCCTCAGACAGACTCATCTCCAGCCTCTCTTTCTCTGTATTCATCTCTCCAATAATCCCCAATTGCTTCTCAATTGTATCTTTCAGTTCGTCAATCTCTTTCTCAAATACAGATTCTAACCGATGAATAGAGGCCACCTTTTCACCCTCAAGTTTTTCTATTTCCTCACTCATTTCACGATTCTTTTGCTCCATCTCACTAAATTTATGTGAATATTCATCCTTAAGAGCTTTTAACTCCTCTAAGAGGCAGTTGTACCTTCCATTCCTGACCAAATCATTAACTCTAGCCTCAGTCAAGCTCATCTCCAGCCTCTCTTTCTCTGTTTTCATCTCTCCAATAATTTCTTCAAATTCTACAATCTTATCCTTGAATCTTGGTTGTAACCAATGAATAGAGGCTATTTTTTCATCCTCAACTCTTGCTAGTCGGTCACACATGTCAAGATTTATTTGTTCCATCTCAATTAATTTATCTAAATATTCTCCGATGGAAGCATCTCTCTTAGATAATTCCTCATTTAGGTGATCGTTGGTTTTCTGAATATCTTGCAACTTAGTCGAGAGTTTTTCAATCTCGATTTCTTTTTCTTGAAGTGTTTCAATTCTTTGGGAGAGACCTAGAGTCTCTACTTTCAAATCCTCTATCTCTTCCTCAAGTTTTGATTCCCTCTTAACACGGGCTTCATTTTCCCCGTGAATTTTTTCCAATTGATCATTTAGTCTAGAAATTTTGTGATCCTTCTCAGATAATTTATCTAAATGATCGCAAATTGTAATCTCTCTATTAGAGAGTTCACTCTTTAGTTGATCGTTGGTTATTTGCAGATCCTGCATCTTGGTTGAGATATTTTCAATTTCATTTTCTTTATCCTTTGTAAGAGTTTCCATAGCGTTAGAGAGACGTTGAATCTCTGCCTTCAGCTCTTTTTTCGCTTCTTCCAATTTAGATTCCAACTGGCATCTAGAGTGGACCTCTTCCCAGGCACTCTCCAGTTTTCTGTCCAAAAATTCAATTTGTTTTTCCATTTCCAGTTGAACATTTTTACCTAACTCTGCTTGTTCCTTTTCTTCCTCCTTTTTGGACAAGAATTTCCAAAATAAGACGTTTCCAGCCACAAACATACCTACCATAGCAACACGGAACCAATTGCCACCACTCATTTGGGGAACAATAGTTCCATCCTCAGTTCCAGTGACGAAGTCTGGGAGAAATTTCCCAAGAATTTCATTAGGTTTCAGATCATTCTTGAGCGTTTCCAGATTCCGTTCCAAAGTCTGGACCTTCAGTTGACACAACTGAAGATCCTGCTGTGATTTCCAAAATCCTCCGACCACAGGGAAGGAGGACAACAGTCGCTGGAGGACGGGAACGTTTCCGATCCCGCCCTCAGGGTTCTCAATCCTCCTTGGCATTAGCCAAGAGACCATCCTGAATCCAAAGGAATCCTGAATTTCCTTCATCTGTCCTTCGAGATCCATGAAATAGCTCTCACACGCCGAATGCTGCTCCTGAAGATCAGCTGCAAGGTGTGATGCGTTGAATAATCCGTTGAATGCTTTCCTGATTGTGTTGATTGCTGTTTGGTACATACCGAACATCATGAAATCTATGTTAGATTACCAGATAGTTCTCCTTCGACCAACCTTATTTTGAAAAAAGAAAAAAAAAAGAAACAGAAGGTGATCTCCCAGAGACCCTCAGAATCCGCTCCCAGCTCCGAGTCTCACACACATTCATTCCTTGAAGTCTCTGAAGACTTTTCGAACTGCTTCAGGGAAATTCCTCCTCCTCTTCTTTTTCATCTTGTTTTATATTATCTCTCTTATT
>NC_090743.1:18956507-18959007 GCF_036898095.1 Palaemon carinicauda
TCCAGGAGGCCAGTCTCTAGCTAGTTATATTAGTGTCTAACCGACCTCTTCAGTATATAGTCTTTGGAACCGACCGTAAGCGCCAGTGTTACAAACACTGGCTACTAACCTCAACATTATCTGAGGTATGGTTTCTAATGGCGTAAGTCAGCTAGTTTTGTCCGAAGCTTTGAAACAAATATAATTATGAATTAATTAAAAATTTCGTTCTGATCTTCATAATTTTATAATTCATAGATACATATTTCTTTACAATACAATTGCGAACTCTTAAGAAAATATGAGAATCATTGTGCTTATTTGAAATAAATTTTGGTAAAATTTTTTTAATGATTGGGAAAAGTTCTTCGAAAATCCTCTTGTTAATATATCAAGGTCAGCACAAGTTTAACCAGGTAAGATATGTATCATAGACTGGCCCAATCATATTGAATAAGAATAGGTAATAGAGATTTACGACTGACTATTTTTACCGAGGTTTCCCCTTAAAACTTGATCCTATTTCAGTAGCATACCCGTGCAGTTTGACTATTCATATTATATCTTTCTCGTATATCAATGTTGTTTTCGGTATTTTCAGCTCTAATTATTGATAAGTAATCTTGTGAACTAGAATTGTAAATTACACATGAAGTGATAGTGAAGGTGGTTTTCTTTAAAGAATCATGAAATCCCATTTTCTTTGTCAAATTTTACCTTATGAAGTATCTTCATGGGCCATGGCGGCAACCATCGAGACTTGAGCTGTCAAACACCGGACGAGGATTCGCTGTCGACTTTTGCAATATTTAAAGGTTTTCCAATTGGTTGGTGTGAAGTTGCATGATCTGTGATCAATGGTGAGTCGGAAGGTGTGTTTATTCAACAAATTCAGAGTGAATTGGTTGTGGATAAACAACAATTAAACAAGATATTTGGATAATTGCATGTTGTTAACCGGCTAGGGTCCTACTTGACTTCGGCATTGCAGTGCCCTTGGAAGCTGTAGTCATGGGGGTTTGGGGGGATGGCGGTTTAGTATGTGACCTATCTTTTTTTATTCTGGTTTACTATGTGGCCTACCTGGCTTTTTAGGTTAGGCCACATACTAAAACAGAATTTCGTAGGCCATATTCGAAAGGTAGGCCACATACTAAACCTGTACCCTTGGAGGATAGTAGGTGTGGTATTTGACTTAGTGAGTTGTTGCTCTTACACAAACTAATAATGTTTACTGTATTAACATTTGAGTGATGTGTCTACGAATTATCAAGATTTAGACATACAACCATGTTATATACGGTCTTGCCAATCTTTTTCCGTCCATTACTGCCGTCACTTACCAACTTTATTTTCTCTCCATATTAGTTAGATACACGGCCACATCGTTACAATTACTGCATTATGTTTAGTCAATTATGAGTAAGTAGTGTATGGACAAGATTTGGGCCATATTACTGTTGTAGCCTACTTGAACTAGGTTTTTAAGGCTACCCTATTCTAGGAATAGTCACGGGTGTTTGACAATGGATTGGTATTAAAGAGCCAATTGCAACACTATACCAAAGTTCCAGCATATTTTAGGTGGTGCATATATTATAGCGGCCACCTGTATGTATGATGATGGCTGTTTAACAATACAGTAGTGTATCGGGTGTCGCAGAGGGTGCTAGCCCCTCGGTTAGGTAAATAGGTAAGGACACGGCTCGTACGTTAGGGGGGAAAGTTTAGGCTATTTGGTGTCCATTTTTTATGCCTATAGGAAGGAACTGATATACAAAGATTCCTATTTAAAAAAAAAAAAAACCATTACCCCACACTCACAATCGACTAATCTTAGAATCTGTGAAATATCTAGTATTTTGTTATGCTTGTAAACCATTTTATATTTACAGTTGGCAAATGCTGAATTTTTTTATATATTTTATTTACTAGGCCTGGGAAATTAAGGTTAGGTTTGAGTATCAACATTTTCATGGAAGATTTCCTAACCTAGTGTTATGTTACTTGATATTTTGCTAGTATGGATCTCCCTATAGTAAATTTTAGTGCTGCCAGGTTTGCTATGTTCCATTTAGAGTTTTAGGGTGGTGGCGGAATAATCAACCGTAAAGCGACAAAATTTTAAACTGTACTGTAGGGTTTTATACTGGTTGATGATATCTGGGAAAGAGAGAGAGAGAGCTTGTTATACACGTCACACCTACGTCATGAATATCCATTGTCCGAATGTCTACTCGGCTCTCGCCAACTTATGCTTGAAAGCCAAGAGTAAGCTCATTAATGAAACACAATTGGCATCGCAGTGTAGTGTCATAAATTAGCGGACTGTGCCAAAGAAGCTGTGCCAAAATATCACACTGATCCCGTTGTTTGTATAGAAGATATTTGCGAAAAACAGTATAACACGGGGTCTGAAATGCATAGTACATAAGAAAAAATTTAAATAGAATCCAATATATTCCTAGGACTTCCCTCTACTGAAGCAGTCAAGAAATATCTTAATCAATCTAGTCAAAGG
>NC_090743.1:18964007-18966507 GCF_036898095.1 Palaemon carinicauda
ATCAAGGACAGAACCTAGAGAAGAAATAAACAACAAAAGCAGAGTTCACAAAACCCACTAGACTAGGAACGGTAGCTAAGGCTAAGAAGACTAAACAACAGCCTAGAAATATAACTATAACCAAAAACAGATTCAGTACCCTAGCAGAGGAGGAGGATGACGAGGCGTTGTTAATCAGAGACTCTGTAGTAAAGGACCAAGGGGAGCACTTCGGCCTCAAAAAGAGGAGAAGGGTCAGGTCCTATCCAAGTCGCAAGGCACAGAAAATTAAAGTAGTTAGTAAAACTACAACAGAGAACCAGATGACCACTATTATTATTCAGGCAACTGGAAATAACTTATTCCTAAGAAAGGATGCTGCTGGCCAAATAGAACCTTAGATTAAACAGCTAGAACAAACTAGTGAAACGGCTACAAATATTACCAATATTACTATAGATATAGGTATTCTCCCAAGACTCAATGTCAGATACTTCACCCTCAGTAAGGCCATAGGGATAAACAAAAGGCTTAAGTTCTCATACAAAAGAGACGGAATACACTTTAGTGAAGAGGGCAAGAGAGTATACAAAGACAAATTTATTCTCAGCCTGTACATTTACTTAAATACAGTAAACCATGAACAAACTAGACCCTTAGAAAATCCTCCAACAACAAATACAAGAAATTAGGCAGAAAACTTGGATAATACAGGTAAAGGAAAAACTAAAACACTAGTAAATGAGGGAAACTAGAAAAGCCGCAAAAAAAAAAAAAAGGGGGCAGAAAATTTCCTCAGTGGCGCAATTCAATGCTCAATCAGTTAGAAACAAAATGGAAAACTTCAGGGCAATGATAGCTAGTGAGGAACTAGACGTCATAGGCATTACCGAGACCTGGATTAAAAAAACCAAAAGAAAGGATTTTAACGGAGAATACGAAATCACAGGTTTCAAGCTTTTCAAGAAGGATCACCTTATCCAAAAAGGTGGAGGGGTAATGTTTAGGTTAAAAATCACTTAAACTCCATAGAAATTCAATAGAAACCGAATGTGAAATGACTGGTGCAAATATTAACACCATAGGAAAAAATATGTCCATACTAGTAATATATAGACCACTACACCAAACACAAGAACAGGACAAAGAGCTGTATAGACAACTTAGACAAGAAGTTAACAATAAGCTAGCTGTCCAAATGGGAGACTCCAATGCAGCAGTAAACTGGGACACTATGAAGTCTACATCAAACACAGAGGGACCCAGGCTATAAGAATTTGTCAACAATGAATTCTTCCATCAGTGGGTCGATAAACCAACTAGGGCAAACAACACACTAAATATTGTGCTGACAACAGAAGAAAATTTAATATCCATTGTTTCAGTAGGCGAATATATTAGCAAAAGTGACCACAAAATAGTTAGGTTTCAGGTAAATATTCCTCATCTAAAAAAAAGGGAAATTATAAAAAAGCTTGACTACAGGCGTAGTAACTGGATAAAAAAGAAGGAATACACCAAGAATTTAGAATACGACAAAACAGGGAACATAGATACACACTGGGACACCTTTGTAGAAATATATAAAGAAAAAAGGGTTAAATGTACACCGCATAGAAACATTTTACCAAGTGGAATTCCACAACCTAACTGATCAACAGAGAAATGGCTAATGCAATAAGAAGTAGAGACAGCAAACATAAATCAATGGGTCCACAGCCTTCAATTCATGAAATATCCGAGCGCAAGAAGTTGAGCCGAAAAGTAAAACTAGTTAGAAGGGCCAAGATCAATGAAGAAAATCTGTGGCTTCAGCTAGTAAAGACAACACGAAATAATTTTTCGCGTATGTAAACAGTAGAAAACCAATAAAAAACAACATTAGCCCATTAAGAGACACGGAGGGTAATCTTATAACAATGATTGGAAAAATGCTGACTTGATGAAAGCATATTTCACAACCGTATTCACTAGGGAAGAATCAACGACCCCCCCCCCCTGAACCAGCTATCAAATATGAATGGCCACAACCATTAAATAGAACCATTTTTATAATGGATGATGTCAAAAAGAAAACAAAGGACTAGAAGAGAAGATAACCCCACACTTTTACACAATGCTCCGAAAGACAGCCAACGAAAGAAAGGCACCACAAGGATGGAAACAAGGCAATGTTCCTCCAATCTACAGGAAGGGACCAAAGGAAGAATCAGGCAACTACAGACCTGTGTGTCTAACTTCAGTGCCTTGAAAATGTTTTTAAACAATTATAGTAGATTCAATAGTGGAACATGTAAAAAAAAAAAAACAATCTTCTGATAGAAACCCAAGATGTTTTTAGACAAAAGAGATCATTTGTGACAAATCTTTTGGAATTTTTCCACAAAATTTTTAGGTATTTATGACAAAAACAGGGTAATAGATATCTTATAGCTACACTTTCAAAAGGCTTTTGTCAAAGTTCCTCTTAAAAATTATTGGTCAAAATTAGACCACTAAGCATCATTGACGAGCCAGCGGA
>NC_090743.1:18976507-18999007 GCF_036898095.1 Palaemon carinicauda
TGCATATGCAATGAGCTTCTTTTCTATGTCAAACCATATGTCTTGTGTACATAGTATGAAAAGTAATGGGCCAAGAACACTATCCTGAGGAACACTAGATATCACATTCCTTTACTCACTATGGTGTCCATAAACAACAAAACTTCGCCAGATGTATAAACAAACAAATGACAATACATAACCTGAACTTGAACAAAGTAGTGTTGAAAATGAGCTCAAAGATAGTTATAAATTAAAACCTGCATTTCCTTCTCATTTATCCACCTCGCTTTTTTGAACGAAAAAGCAGAAGCAGATGGAGAAACCCACAGCTTGGTAACAGTTAGCAAATAGAGATGGAGTCATCGATCAGGTAATGAAAAGGGTTTGACAGCAAACCTTAACAGACTGGTGAAAGCTTCAGTATGACAATGAAAACCAAATGCCAAGAAAATAAGTCTTGGGTAGTGCCATAGCCTCTGTACCATGGTCTTCCACTGTCTTGGGTTAGAGTTCTCTTGCTTGAGGGTACACTAGGGTATACTATGCTATCTTATTTCTCTTCCTCTTGTTTTGTTAATGTTTTCACAGTTAATATACGAATATTCTTAAAATATTTTATTTTTCCTTTTTTCCTTTCCTTGCTGGGCTATTTTTCCCTGTTGGCGCCCTTGGGCTTATAGCATCCTGCTTTTCCAGCTAGGGTTATAGTCTAGCTTGTAATAATAATAATAATAATAATAATAATAATAATAATAATATAAGATGGACCTCTTGCATCCTGGGTCATGACCTTTGTCTCCATGGAAAACCTTTCCTATTCCCCTTCATTTCACGTGTTTTTTGTAACTCCTACTCTCTCTCTCTCTCTCTCTCTCTCTCTCTCTCTCTCTCTCTCTCTCTCTCTCTCTCTCTCTCTCTCTCTCTCTCTCGTTTTCCTTCAATATTTCCTCACGTTTTAATAATACCTGTTACCACAAATAATAATAATAATAATAATAATAATAATAATAATAATAATAATAATAATAAAAATAATTCCACACAAACCCTGCTTCCTACTGTAAAATGTGTACAACGGAACATTACACAAACAAAATATAGAACACAAATGTCTGTCCTTGAACTAACCCCCACCTCACCCACTTCATTTCAGTCCAAGCAACAAATTATTATTATTATTATCATTATTATTAGTATCATTATTACTAGAGTCATAGTTGGAAAAACAGGATGCTATAAGCCTAGGTGAATTACATATAAAACATTTTGGAAGCAAGTCATCTAGCAATGAGTAGTTATGGTGTCAGCAGCTCGATATTAGGACTTGCATCGAGCCATTCGAGAAGACTCGTTGTAACGCCTGAACTTACTATAGACAATGGACTTGAAATGCCTTGCACATTGTTCATTGTTCATGTCAAGCATACCAAAGAGAAACAAGGAATCTCAGACAACTTATGAATGCGACATTTCCTAATTTCAGGTTTGATTGCAAACATTGCAGGATCTAATTGGCAGGATGAAACCAATTTATTTACTGCTGCTTCTCTCCGCAGGAATACAGGGTAATTGAATCATTAGTGGTAGTATAAAAACATTAGTACTTTCAAAGAGGAAATTTTAATTTTCTAGCTATTTCAAACATTAATATTTCTTAATTACATCTCTCTCTCTCTCTCTCTCTCTCTCTCTCTCTCTCTCTCTCTCTCTCTCTCTCTCTCTCTCTCTCTCTCTCTCATATATATATATATATTTATATATATATATATATAAATAATTTACACACATATATACATATATATATATATATATATATATATATATATATATATATATAGGTAGAAGGTTGGCCAGGGCACCAGCCACCTGCTGAGACAGTTATTGGGTCCTTTGACTGGCCAGAGAGTACTACATTGGATCCCTCTCTCTCGTTATGGCTCATCCTGTCTTTGCCTACACATACACCGAATAGTCTGGCATATTCTTTCCACATTCTCCTCTGTCCTCACACGCCTGACGACACTGAAATTACCAAGCAATTCTACACTTATGGGTTTATCTACTGCACTGTAATTGTTCAGTAGTTACTTTTTCTCTTGGTAAGGGTAGACGAGACTCTTCAGCTATGGTAAGAAGCTCTTCTAAGAGGACACTCCAAAATCAAACCATAGTCTTAGGTAGTGCCATAGCCTCTGCACCATTGCCTTCCACTGTCTTGGATTAGAGGTCTCTTGCTCTAGGGTACACTCGGGCACGCAGTTATATCTTATTTATCTTCCTCTTCATTTTATCTAAGTTTTTATAGTTTATATATGAAAGATCTAATTAAATGTTGTTACTGTTCTTAAAATATTTTATTCTTATTGTATTACTTCTCTTGTAATGTATTCATATCCTTGTTTTACTTCTGTACTGGGCTATTTTCCCCTGTTGGAGTCCTTGGGCTTGCAGCATCTTGCTTTTCCAACTAGGGTTGTAGCTTAGCTTCTAATAATAATAATAATAATAGCGAGTGTTTGGGTTTACAATTTCATTTTCCTCTATTATTTCCGATAGCACACCTACCTCTCACTCATTGTGTCGCTTTCACCTTGAGATGATGACCATGAAATCACAAATAACGAATATTAACCTTTTTCAGTTGTCATCGGCTGCAGTAACGGCTACATAGCTTGCAAAAATAGCACTAAGTGCATCCCCCATTCTAATATCTGTGATCATCACGACGACTGCACGGATGCCTCTGACGAAGCCCAGGAATTATGTTATGTAAGTGGGGTTCACGTGATACCTGTATGCTGATCAATTCATTAAGAGAATCAATTTATATCTTTGAAGATAATTGTACTTCATAAATCTTTATTGGTTATCAAGCGTGAGTAACGTTGGTTGAGTTTGTGAAAGGTTAAATGCTAGAATGATGAAAGTGGTTGTCTAAGAATGAAAGGTATCGAGACAAATGTTAATGTTAAGGTGAACGCTTTTCAGGGGTTACTATCCTGAAATAAAATATACATAACACGAGGATAACAGGGTTGTGTGCGCGTGTGTGAGAGAGACCAAAATGCGAAATGAATATTTTCCACATTTTTCCCAACAGGATCGAGTTGAATGACAACTGCAAATGTGTCCTTACAAAACCTATTTCTGTCCTTTAAAAAGGTATGGGGGAACACCATATGCCCGACGAACTACGTGGAGTGTACAAGGAATGGAGCAACCGAATGCGTTGAGATCTCAGAGTTATGTTCCTTGGAAGCTCCCCACTGTGAGAGCAACGTGGACTTGCGTGTTTGTTCGGTAAATAAGTGATTTTATTTCTTCAATTTTATTCTATTTGATATATAAACCAGTAGACTTACTTTACCTATTTTTATATGTAATTTTCTGCATGCATGATTAAAGAACATATTTGGGTATTCGTGTTATCAAAAAAAAAAATATTCAATATTTCTGCTCTAAATTTTCAAGACAAAAAATATAATACGGTACGTAAAATTATTAATTTTTCTTTTCATATAATCGGTATCATACAAAAAAAATAAGGTATTTAAAATAAATTTCCTGATTCTGAAAAAAAATGTAAATTCGTGAATCTCAATCGTTCATTTATCTTTATATTTATTTACTGCAGATGCTTGAGGCTGGAGAAATTGGTGAACTCAACAAGTTTTCACTGATAGAAAAAACAGGTAAATTTTTTCGACTGAAATAATATAATTAAAACATACAATTCTCTGGGTATAAACAAAGTTAAGTAACATAAATCTTATCATAAGGTGAATTTACAGGAAAATCTATTCCCACTACAGTATGAACAAGGTTAAGTAACAGGAAAGCTCTTCTTTTCACAGGCTGAATTCATATAATAAATCTCTTCCCACTACATGAAGCTACTCACAGGTCTGGTAATTGCTTGGACCACGTATTCACTGACTCCCATGGCGTTATAACAAGTAAGGTTGGTTCTCCAGTCGGGACATCTGATCATGCCTTGATTTCATAATTAGTGAAGATTGAGCAGCCTGTCCCTGATATATCATATTCTTGTAAAATTTATATGAAATCCCAAGGAGACTGGAATGGGATTTTGAATGATCTTTCGTTCTTGAATTGGTCACAATTATATAATAGTGTAGATCCTTTCGTCCCTTTGAATGAGAATCTAGTCAACATAATTGATAGGCGTATCCCTTCTCGTGTGCTAAGGTACCGAGTGAAGGACAAACCGAGGTTCAATGATGATTGTAGACGTGTTTATTTGGAGAAGCAGGAGGCCTATCACCTTTGGAAGGGTAACAGATCAGATTTGACCTGGAACAACTATACTCAGCTTCGAGCTTTTGCTCAGAGAGTTTATGCCTCAACTGAAAAGGAGTACAATTTAACCATAAAAGAAACCCTTTCTGGTACAACTCAGCTACCCTTAAATCTGCACTCTTTGGTGTAGATGCAACAGTTCCTCCTTTACTTAAACCAGATGGCCCAGTCACTCACTGTCGAAAGGAAAAGGCAACCCTTTTGGCTGATGTTTTTGACAGTAAACAGAGTAATAAAAAACTTGAACTTCCTCATTCCTGTTTTCCTGAGGCTAAACCAACTAGTTTAGCTTTTCGATCTCGTGAGATTAAAGCTCTGTTGATGGACCTTGATGCTTATGGAGGTGTAGACCCACATGGTATTTTTCCTTTGTTTTTTATAAAGACAGCAAATTTCTTAGCTCCAAAGTTATCTGTTAATTTGCGCAAGTTAGCAAGAAGAGGAGCTTTTAGCACTTATTGGAGAATTGGTAATGTTACTCCTCTAGTAAATGTGTTTGTGGTTGCTCAAGTCCCACTGATTACGGCCCAATTTCCATAACTCCCATATTATCAAAAGTTTTTGAACGTCTTCTGGCAAAACGTCCTAATAGGTTTGCTGAAGGTAATCATCTACTCCCTAGTTTGCAATTTGGTTTTCGTAAAGGCCTTGGAGCATGTGATGCCCTTCTTACAATCTCCAATGCTGTACAGAAATCCCTTGATTGTGGTCAGGAAGTTCGTATGATTGGCCTTGATTTTAGTGCTGCCTTTGACCCAGTTAATCATGAGGCCCTTGTTTTCAAACTGAAACAGTTGGGAGTGGGTGGGTCGTTTCTTAGCATTATTATTGATTTTTTAAGTAATAGATCTCAAAGAGTTGTTGTTGATGGGCACCATAGTGAGTATAGGAATGTGATATCCAGTTTTCCACAGGGTAGTGTTCTTGGCCCATTACTTTTCATACTATATACACATGACATGTGGTTTGGCCTAGAAATCAACCTTGTTGCATATGCAGATGATGCTACTCTTTTTGCATCAATTCCATCCCCTGAATGTAGATCTGGAGTTGGTGAATCCCTTAATAGAGATTTAGCTAAAATTAGTGCATGGTGCAAATTATGGGGTATGAAGTTGAATCCTAACAAAACGCAAAGTGTGATTGTAAGTAGGTCAAGGACGGTGGCTCCTCAACATCCGGATCTCAGTATTGATAATGTTTCTTTAAATTTGTATGACTTTCTCAAAATTTTAGGTGTGATTCTCGACAGCAAATTTACATTTGAGAAACATGTAAGGTCTGTGTGTTCTTCAATTGCACAAAAAAATTGGCTTATTGAGAAAGTCTTTTAAGATTTTCGGTGATCAATCTATTCTGAAGAAGTGTTTTAATTCTTTCATTCTACCTTGTTTTGAGTATTGTTCTCCTGTCTGGTCTTCAGCTGCTGATTGTCATCTTAATTTGTTGGACAGAAACTTGCGGTCTATTAAATTTCTTATTCCTGATCTAGATATTAATCTCTGGCACCGTCGTTCTATTAGTTCATTATGCATGTTGCATAAGATTTTTCATAACTCTGACCATCCTTTACATTCAGATCTCCCTGGACAATTCTATTCTGTTCGTAATACTAGGCAGGCAGTTAATTCGAAGAGCCAGGTCTTCTCCATCATGAGGCTCAATACTACGCAGTACTCTAGAAGTTTTATTCCAGCTGCCACAAAGCTGTGGAATGATCTTCCTAATCGGTTAGTTGAATCAGTAGAACTCCAAAAGTTCAAAGTTGGAGCAAATGCTTTTTCGTTGACCAGGAGGACATGAGTCTTTTTATAGTTCATATATGAATTTGTTTTTGACGTTGTTGATAGTTTATATATGACATATCTGTTTTGGCGTTGTTACTTTTTTTTAGAATGATTTACTGTTAATTTGTTCTCTTCATTTATTTATTTCCTTATTTCCTTTCCTCACTGGGCTATTTTTTCCCTATTGGAGCCCCTGGGCTTATAGCATATTGCTTTTCCAACTAAAGTTGTAGCTTGGATAATAATAATAATAATAATAATAATAATAATAATAATAATAATACAGTATTATGAAAAGTTAAGTAACAGGTAAATTATTATCATAAGGCGAATTCTCAAGTAAACCTATCACAACAACAGTATAAATAAGGTCATGTAACTGGTACGGTACCAAGTTCAGATTTGCTTTTGATATCTTTCACAACCAAAATATAACACAGAACCTGAGAGAAACCTTCATTGAACATATAATTTTGTTTTCATTCCCTTCACAGATAATCATCTTGAGAAATTGAAGGAATTGGCAGAGAAGTTTAAGTCAGTCGTGCCCAACACAATCTCACACGATAGATGCCCCAAGATGTACACACTGGTAGGAGATCAGTGCCTCTCAATTTTCCACATAGGCCTCGTAAGTGGAAATCTCCACCTCTGTCTATTTCTGTCACTCTATGTACATTAGTCCAGGTCCCAACGGTTAATGAACAGTCTTCATGTGATTCATATCCATAAAGTGCATTTGGTAACACAATATCTTATGTTGATTAACTTGCGATATTTCTCATCATTTTCCAGAACTATAACTCTGTTCAATAATTGGATAATTTTAATGGTAAAGTAAATTTAATTCACTAATTGCATAATTTTAGCGGTAAAGTAATCATAATTTTAACTGGAGTAAAGTAAAAGCCAAGAATACGTTCCCCATACCAGATAAAAATCTACATAATCTACTAAATTATAAATAAACTAAATATGTATTATTCTTTATGATAATATACCGAATTCAATAGTCTACGGTAGTTTTCATCTAATGTACTATTTGCTTTGAAACTTATTTCATCCATTGGGGTGAACCTTTTTCCGTTCTTTTATGACAACATGGAGATTGTCTTCTGTACAGATGAGCTGGGCCGAGGCTCGTGCATTTTGTGGCGTCTTGAATGGCGACCTCTTGACGATTAAGAACATCAGCCACTTTGCAGAAATAGTTCGACACCTGCAGAGATACGGTGAGGTTCTACATCAAGATACCTCTTCCACATTCTTCCTGTCCTTCTTTGAATGATTAAACTGTATTTCAATATTGGTGTGTGGATCATATAAAACTAAGCTGGTCAAAATTTTCTTAGTTCTTCCACCAAGTATGAAAATCGTCTAAAGATTTTTTTAAATAGATGTAGTCAAATTTTCCGATATTCACAGATACTTTCCGGAAAGGTATTGAAGATTAATGTATTTTTATTGATATTATTTTTTTTAAAAGAAAAAATAAACTTATTTATAGAATAGCAAATAAATAAATTGGCAATTATGACATGGGGTTTTTTCAAAAGATTGAAAATATTTTTCTTCCAGAGCTGTCCTCTAATTTCTGGATTGGGGGATCAATCGCAAATACCACTGTTGGCTGGACATGGCTGGATGGCTCCCCTATGGAGATGGGATCTCCCTTCTGGGCGACGAGGTAAGATCATTCAGACCGAAATATTAAATTACTCAAAACGCTTCTTATTAGTTAGGCCAAGCTTCAATAAATCCTTTTCCTACAATATTATCTTTTTATACAGATATTTAGGTATATAATATCTGTAAGCATTGGCAGTCCCAAAAGCTAATGCAGTTACACAAAGGATTTTGTAAACTCCACAGCAATACATAGTGTTTTTACTTCTTGTCAGTCTTTGCAATGAGACAAACTCAGTCTTGTCCACTTCTGTCAACAGGTACAGCCCCACCTGCATCCAACGAAATGTCACAACGGCCACGTCAGAGACCATTTGCGATCGCTACTACCAGGCCCCTGAGAAGGTGATGAAGGGGCAGTGCGCCAGCCTTTCCTATGAGCATTCCTTCTACATGACTGACGAAGACTGCCTGAGGAGGATGAGTCCTCTGTGTGTCTATCAGGGTCACGATTTCCCTAGAAGTCACGATCTCACAAGCTTTAGGCCTTTCAGAACGCATCCCAGTATAATCATTGGCCCATAATCCGATCCTAAGACACGTCCTTGGATCATATGAGTGTGATCTTGTGACCGAAAGGCATGACCTCAGATCCATGGCCATGCTCTCTGGTTCTAAGGGCGTATCTTTTGTATGTAAGGGCACATCCTCAGAAATAACAACCATGTCCCTAGATCCTGAGAGAACTTCCTTGAGTTATCATGGGTTTTATGGCCGATGGATGGCATCTTGTAATTTGTTATTTAGTCACATAGTTGATAATTGGTCATTTTTACCGATGAAATTGGGAATAATATGGTTTCATTGGAAATCCTCTGAATCTCATTTTATATACATGAAATCCTGCCAAATAAAATTTATCCCCAAGTTGCTTTGCTTTTTATCAACCTAGCAAGGGTTATAATCACGTCAATTGTTTCAACTGTAATCATTAGTATAATTACTAATAGTCTTACTGATATCGTTATTCAAACCTTCACATGAAATAAGCCAAAAATACTATTAACTTGCTTTTTCAAATCTTGCTAAAAAAATGCACTTATAACTCAAGAGTGAAGAGAAGTTAATGTAGATTTCTCCATTTATAAAATTAAAGCCTAAATCAAGAAAAGTCCACAAAAGTTTAAAATATTTCCCTGAAAAATAATGGACAAACAAGAAGCTTAAGTTTCTCCTGTTTCTCTCTACTCTCACACACAATATATAAATTCTTTATTACTATTACTCCTTTAGCTAAGGAATGCCAGTGTCTGTCCACTAAAGTTCATCATTTCAAACAGGAAAGAAATGTTTCAAACCTCCAAACCAATGGGTCACTGCTAAATTTCCTATCCAAAGAACTACAGTTCTCTGCTTAATATATTTATCATACATCGGAATTATGGATAAGTGTTTAAAACACACACACACAAACACACACACGAACATATATATATATATATATATATATATATATATATATATACATATATACATATATATTTATATAGATATATATATATACACATGAAATTATAATCTATCAATAAATGTCGTTATTTTCGTTTCTTCAAATAAACCCCAATTACCTCTTAATATCGAATTCACTCTACCTCAGGATTAAAGTCCAAAAAAGGAATTAATTTTCTGATAAGAGCTTCTAATCAGCCAAGGATTCCAACCCTGAGGTAACAGTCGAATCCCCTTTGCCATCTCTTTGTGGCCTGATGATAAATAGGTCGAATGACCATAAGCTCTTATCAAAAAATGAGTTTCCCTTTTGGTCTTTGATCACGAGTCAAGAGATAATTCGATAATTAATGGCTTATTTCAATACATACAAACCAACACACACATAAATACATAAATACACACACACACACACACACACACACACATATATATATATATATATATATATATATATATATGTATATATATGTATATATATATATATATATATATATATATATATATATATTATACATATACATATATATATATAGATATATATATATATATATATATATATATATATATATATATTATTAACTGCCCCAGTTACAAAAGCAGGATACTACAAGCCCAGTGACCCTAACAGGGAATCTTGTCCAGTGAGGAAAGGAAACAAGAAAAAAAATATTTCATGAACAGTTACATCAAAATAAATATTTCCTATATAAACTATAAAAACTTCAACAAAACAAGCGGAAGAAAAATTCGATAAAATAGTAGGCCCAATTGTACCCTCAAGCATGAGAACTCTAACCAAAGACAGTGAAAAACCATGGTACAGAGCCTATGGCACTACCCAAGACTAGAGAACAATGGTTTGATTTTAGAGTGTCCTTCTCCTGGAAGAGCTGCTTACCATAGCTAAAGAGTCTCTTCTACCCTTATCAAGAGGAGCCACTGAACAATTAGTTTTGTAGTTATCCCCTTGGGTGAAGAAGAATTGTTTGCTAATCATGTTAGGTGTATGAATACAGAGAAGAATCGGTAAAGAATAGTCCAGACTATTCAGTGTATATGTAGGCAAATGGAAAGTGAACCGTAACCAGAGAGAAGGATCCAATGTAGTACTGTCTGGCCAGTCAAAGGACCAAATAACACTCTAGCGGAAGTATCTCAATGGGTGGCTGGTGCCCTGGCCAATCTACAACCTACTATATATATATATATATATATATATATATATATATATATATATATATATATATATATATACACAAACACACAATATTTTGTATACACACTTGTGTAATACATGTATTTCTGAACTACCATACTCATACACAGGCAAATGTAATGTATGCATATATATCATATGGAATATATATAAAATATATTCTAAAACTACATAAAGATAGTGAGAAAATCCCAACTGAGTAAAGAGTTGATTAAGGAGATCCCATCTCTACTAAACTATTCACAGCCTGGCTAGAAGAAGTATTTAAGAATCTATATTAGGAAACTGTAGGAGTAAATATCAATGGGGAATACCTTAACAACTTGAGATTTGCAGATGACACAGCAGTTTATTGAATCAAGGAAGGAATCGCAAAATGTGATAGATTTGAAGAGAGAGCATAAATGTAGGACTGAAAATCAAAGAGTAAAACTAAGATAATGTTTAATGAAAATACAGAGACAACAAATAAGAGTTATGGACGAACCTCTAGAGATTGGTAATGAATATACGTAAACAGGACAGACAGTGTTTCTCCAGGACACAAGAACTAAATTATAAGGATAAGCAAGGGATGAAGAGCTTTTGGTCAACGAGATTATGAAATGTAAAATGCCACTTTCTCTACAATGGAAATTATATAATCAAATGTTACTACCACAATTAATTTATGCTTCGGAAACTCGGAGCCTTACTAAACCCTTAGAACGTAAGTATGTAACAACTCAAAGAGCCATGGAAAGAATAATGATGAAAATAATACTAAGGGACAGAAGAAGAGCCACATGGATACGAGAGCAAACTAAAGTAGAGGATATTCTTATATGTAAGAAAAAGAAATGGATACGGGCAGGACATATAATGAGAATGGAATATAATAGACGAACATTAAGAAGAACGGAATGGTTCCCTAGAGATTGCAAAAGAAGCGGTGGAAAGGAAAAGGAGACGATGGATGGACGATCTAAGAAAATTTACAGGTATAAATTATCATAGATGGACCAAAATGAAACGGGATTCGAAGGACATGTCTGAGGCCTTTTTCCTGTAGTGGACAAGTTACGGCTGATGATGATAAATAAATAAATAAATAAATGAATAAATAAATATATTATGTATATATATATACATATATATATATTTTCACAATGAATTTTACTTCACGTTTTATTCTATTAAAAGGTAGGAAACAAACTTATGTTTGCACTACATAGCTTATGAATATGGTATTCTGGGTTGTGACATTAAATCATCACCTCTCACCTACCCCATGTGCGATATCGACCTCGAATAGATCCAAACACCTCAGAGGTCAATCTAGCACCCTAATAAACTATGAGATTTACTTCAAGAACATCGAAATCGGTCCGTTAGTTATCGAGATATGTCACATACTTGTTATGCAAGGTATTGGCGGTTGCCATCTTGGAAATATACTTAAAAAAAAAAAAAAAAAAAAAAAAAAAAAAAAAAAAAAACCGCACAGCCTGATTGTAATGTTATCATCCAAAAATGGTATCTACAGTTCCTAAGGATCACAACAATGTATAAACCTCTGTTTCTATTTATTTATTTATCTTCCTGACAATATCCTTTGATGAATTTAGTCAATGAATCCTCTTGAGGCCCTTTGTGTCAATAGGCATGGGAGGAGATGATGAGATTATGATATATATAATATATGAATATATATACATAGCTATATATCTATATATATCTATATATCTATATATCTATTTATTTATATATATATATATATATATATATATATATATATATCTATATATCTATATATATAACTATATATATCTATCTATCTATCTATATATATATATATATATATATATATATATATGTATATATATATATATTTTTGGGCTCAAGCCATGTCGTCCTGATGGAAGTTCCTATAGGGTAGCTTCCTAGGGTATATTACAACTACGGCGATATTCCCAGAGAATTTACCTTAAGGTACCAGAATTCTAACTCCTGGAGCGAGTATCCCTCGTGAAAGGGATATCGCGACATATCAGAGGACGTATTCTAGACACGTCACATGGCAATCTACATCCTGGACAGAGATTTCGTCTCGTAGGAGGTGATTGACGAGATACGAATTCGGGAAAGAAAAAGGGGAGCCGCTCCCAAGGCTTCCCTATCCCCCGATTCGTATGCGTGCCTGGCGCCAATCCTGGCGCCATCTGTATTCCTTTTTGCGTAGCTTAACAACTCGGTGTTTTTTCCTGTTTTTCTCGCAAATCTTGGATTTATTCGGCTTTTCATGGCTTCTTCGTCTTCGTTGGCCTCTGATAAGTTGAGTATAGTGTCTGTTATGTATAAATGTAGGCTCTTGGTAAAATTTTGAGTGATTAATAGAATTAATCTTTGATACAAGAGCCGTAGCCTACCAGAGGTGTCCTGGACACTGTCGCTCGCTAGGTATAAATTAGTTAGTCAGAGCGACATTCCTGGTTGTTTTGCTTTAATAAATATTAGCTATTTAGCTTTACATAGGATTTCCTTTCGTGCTTAGTATTATTTGGCGAAGTATTCGCCATTCTGGCCTACGCTAGGCCATGTAGCCTAGTCGTTTGGTCCTAGTACTTCATGCATGAATTTGGTTTTTCCGAGTGTAATTAAAATTTTATTGAAGCTTTAGGCTATATTTTATACATTTTAGACTGTGTGGAATATTTCCAAGATTGTATACGTGTGAGTTTCGGTGAATTAGGTAATCGATTCTCTTGGTGCCTAGGCTAATTGCTTATGGAGCCTTAGTATACTTTATCATACTCCCCGGTTGCTTTCTTTTCTTCGGAGAAGGTATGCAATCCCTTTCCCTCTGTTTAAGCCTTGGGCTTATCCCTAAGTGGTTTTTTCCGAATTTATTTTCGATAAAACTATACTAGGGTGTTACTGTACCTTCCTGTTCCTGTAGTTATGGTTCAAGAGGGACAGAACAACAGAGTTTTTAGTCTGAGTCTGTGTTGTCTGGCTTGGGGCAGAGTCCCCCTCGCTGACCTAACACATACAAAGGGAGCTTAGCTCCCTTAGGTCACTACCGAAGGTTTCTGTAGTTATGATTCCTTCTTTTGTGATCGACCAGACTAAGTCCTGTTGCTGTTCTCGGGGGAGGATAAGTTCTTCCCTTGGGAGTAGCAACGCCTTCCTTGCTTTGGTGCTCTGGAAGCTGGCAAGTATTGCTGGCCTTTTCCCTTAGATCTCCCTTAGGCTAAGATAAGTTTCTTGGCTGCGGGTGATCTGTCACTAAAGCAAGGTTGGCAGGACCCTCTTGTCCCTTCCCCCTCTATCTCCGTAATGGCCTAGCCATTACTGTATGGCCTAGCCATTACTGTACTGTACCTTGCCGGCCGGCAGAGCTGGCCGGCAGGGGTCTTACTGTACTGTACGTCGTTTTACTTCTGGACCTAGTATAGGTTGGGATGTGGAATTGACTCAGCCCATTGCCGGCCGGCAGAGCTGCTGGCCGGCAAGGGTCTTATGTTTTCGAGTGCTGCCCGGACCTCTCTTGGTCCCTCATCCATGCCTGCCGGCAGAGCCGGACGGCATTGGTCAAGGAAGCCTGAATTAGTTTCTCCCCTTCCTTATATGCACTCTTTCGGTTGCCGGGCTTGGAGGTAGTGTACACTCTTATCCCGGCATCCATTCTATTTTCTTCTAGTGCTGTACCTGTCCCGGCTGCCGGCCTCATAGGCCGGCAGCCGGGCAGGTGTAGTTCTCTGGTTCTTTTGCTGCCTGTCTGGCATCGGTCTTGTACCTTTGCCGGCCGGCTTATGTCAGCCCTTGTCTGCCGGTCACCAAGAGTGTGGCCGGCAGCTGGGTACTACCTTGTGTAGTTGCTGGCCGGCAGCTATTGCCGGCCAACACTGACTGTTACCGGCCGGCAGTAGCTGCCAACCGGCACAGGCATTTGAACCAGAGTGCTGCCGCCCTATAGCTGTTAAGTAGTATACTTTAAAGCTAGTTGTGGTGTGTGCCGGCCGACAAAGGCAGGCCGGCACACATCCCCCTTATACTGTACTAGTATTCTTCTGTATAGCATATACAGTAAGAAGAAAACTATAGTAAAGGTTTTGGTACAGCACTGTATCTTCTAACACTATTGTGTTTTCTTGCACAGCCCTTTACTGTTGCCCTCAGATAGGAAGCTGAGTTCTTCCCTGTCTATTATCCAGGATTTTAAAATCATTGCCTAGGTGTGAGCTCCACCTGTTTCCTATGGAAACCTTGCATTGGTTACTCTAGAAGAGATAAACCTTTTTGATTTTATTATCTGGAAGGCTGCAGCAATGGGTTGTGAGGGAAACACAAGTGTGTGTCTTTCCTTTATGAATTGTTATGCTATAATATGCATATCCAGTGATACATAGTTCACTTGATACTCATGGAAATTTCTTCTCTTTACAGGAGGACCCTCCGAAGTGCGGAAATGTTTTCTGCAATGTCCGCAGCAAGAACCTCTGCGGACATGAGTGTTGTAGGAGACACGCAGCATGCGCTGTCTCCAAGGATGATCTCCAGTATTGGGACCCTCAGGTATGTACTGTATGCACTAACCTGATTACTGAGGCTTTTGATTCCCCTAGAACGGCGGAATCAAGGGATATAGCAAGGGAAAAGCTTCGTACTTGGGTAAGGGGCTTCAAGAAGAACACCTCTGGCCCTTATCTTCCAAGTGAGAAGATGAGGGCGTATCTTTTTCCCCAGGCATCAGCTGATGCAGTGATTCCCCAGCCTCAAGAGGAGATCCCTCAAGATCAAGTCCAGGTGGACGTGGAAGTCGCAGTTGCGATGCAAGACATCCAGTTGGATGACAGGATGTCTGACCTGGACGAACGTTTGGAAGAAGACCTCCTGGCAGAAGGTCAGGAGGAAGTTCAAACCCCGGATGTCGTAGAGGATGTGGTCGACGAGGTGTCGGCTACTCCGGTTCAGATGCCGGAGCCTATCCCCTCAACATCGGCGAGTCTCCCAGTAGAACTGGGACAGGCCCTCTCTTCGATTGTTGGAATGATCCAACAAATGCAGAAGGAGAATCAGGAGAAGGTGGCTGCAATGGAACTGCGTATGCAGTCCCTGGCAGAATCACATGGGCCCCGGAAAAGGCTCAATGTGAAAGACCTTCCCATATGCTCAGATGCTAACCCATGGAGGTATGCTGAGCACATGCCGATGACGACTGGAAAGATCGTCATCTCGGATAAGCTGGGTTCAGTTCCCCTAGAGGAGGTAGAATTCTGGCCCAGCAAGGCATCATATCCGGACTGCTATGTCCGGCTGAGAAAAGAACCAGCTTCAAGGGAGGAGACAGAGCCGAAGGAGGTCATTATTATGGACCACGCTAAGGCTCAAGCCCTACTTTCATCCTCGATGAAAGAGAGGGGCTTCTCTAACTCGAAGGTAGCTGCATTGAGCAAGAAGCTCCCTTCTTTTGTGTCCTCTCCTGATAGAGCCTTCCCCTTTTTACAGAAAGGGTTTGCGGCTGTCCTAAAGGCAGTCGAGGCCGGCAAGCCTTGCCCCTCCCTGGAGGAGTGTAAACCCTTGTCGCTGGCCCTGCCTATGGACCACAAAGACTGGAAGGATGTCCATCTGACATTCTCAGTGGGAAAGTTGGAGGCTGATATTGCCGGACGGCAATTCGGCGAGGACCTCCCCAAGCTGTCCGAATCTCTTTTACGAAGAGAGTTCGAGACAAAAGAAAGACTGGCTGCCTCAATGTCTCATCAGACTACTCTTGAGACGATGGCAAGTGACCCCAAGGTCCATGAAATGTTCATGGTAGTGGCTAAGTCTCACCTAGCCACAGTGACGAAGGACCTTTATGGCTTCGTCAAGGCAAGGAGAGCTTGCAGGGAGTTCGTGTTCACCGGGGCTTCGGTGAGACACGAGCCAAGGAAGTTAATCTCCTCCAACATTTGGGGAAAAGACCTTTTCCCTACCGATGTGGTCAAAGAGGTTGTTGATAAGGCCGCCGTGGAGAATAGAAACCTTCTCCAGAAGTGGGGCCTGGCTATCAAAAGAAAATCTTCCCCGGATGAGGGTCCTCAACCAAAGAGGAAGAATATGAGGACTAGGCTACCGTCTCGGCCAGCCAAGCCTTATAGACAGCAACAGCAACTGCAATTGCCATTGCCTCCAGTGCCCCAGATGGTGGCACAAACCCCGACTACTTTTCAGTGGGTACCCCAGGCTGTGCCAGGTCAGTCAACCACATTCACCCCAACGTTCGAAGGACAGTCTTCTTCCTTTCGTGCAAAACCTAGAGGAGCAGCCAGAGGCTCGTCTAGGCGCCCCTCAAGGGGAAGGGGATTCAGAGGTGGTCGTGGTCAGGGAGGCAAGACCTCAGGACGGCAGTCCAAGTGAAACGATACCGGTAGGAGGGAGACTGATGAAATTTTGGGATCGCTGGACCTTCGATCCCTGGGCCCAAAGCCTACTCAAGAATGGACTGGGCTGGAGCTGGTACAGCACTCCACCCCCGTGCCTTCGGTTTTTCCAACACTCCACCCCCGTTTTGGAGGAGTACGTTCAAGAACTGTTGGAGAAAAAGGTGATCCGAAAGGTGAAGTCCATCAAATTTCAAGGGAGGCTGTTTTGTGTTCCCAAGAAAGACTCGGAAAAGCTCAGAGTCATTCTGGACTTGTCGCCACTCAACAAGTTCATAGTGAATTGCAAATTCAAGATGCTAACACTGCAACACATAAGGACCTTACTGCCCAAGAGGGCATACTCAGTCTCTATAGACTTGTCAGACGCCTATTGGCACATTCCAATCAGCCGTCGACTCTCCCCCTACCTAGGGTTCAGGCTACAACGGAGACTGTACGCCTTCAGAGCCATGCCATTCGGGCTAAACATAGCCCCAAGGATTTTCACAAAGCTTGCGAGCGCAGCTCTCAAACAATTACGCCTAAAGGGAATTCAGGTAGTAGCCTACCTGGACGACTGGCTGGTGTGGGCAGCATCCGAGACCGAATGCTTGCAAGCTTCCAGTCAGGTGATCCAGTTCCTAGAGTACCTAGGCTTCAAGATCAACAGAAAAAAGTCTCGACTTTCTCCATCCCAAAAGTTCCAGTGGCTGGGAATCCACTGGGACCTTTTGTCACACAGTTTCTCCATCCCGACGAAGAAAAGGAAGGAGATAGCGGGCTCTGTCAAGAGACTTCTAGATTCCGAAAGGATATCAAGACGCGAACAGGAGAGGGTACTAGGCTCTCTCCAGTTTGCTTCAGTGACAGACCCAGTGCTAAGAGCACAGCTAAAGGATGCAACCGGAGTTTGGAGAAGGTATGCATCAAACGCGCGAAGAGACCTGAGAAGACCAGTGCCGCCTCGGCTACGTACTCTTCTCAGACCTTGGTCCCAAGCCAGACATCTAAAGAAGTCGGTTCTTCTTCAGCCACCTCCCCCGTCGATGACGATTCACTCAGACGCCTCAAAGGAGGGATGGGGAGGTCACTCTCATCGGAAAAAAGTCCAGGGGACTTGGTCCAAGCTATTCAGGACCTTTCATATAAACTTTCTAGAAGCTATGGCAGTGCTCCTTACCTTAAAGAAAGTCTCCCCGCGTCACTCGATCCACATAAGATTGGTGATGGACAGCGAGGTGGTTGTGAGATGCTTGAATCGACAAGGGTCGAGGTCACCACCTCTCAACCAAGTGATGTTAGCCATTTTCCGATTGGCGGAAAAGAAGAAGTGGTACCTGTCGGCAGTTCACCTTCAAGGAGTCCGCAATGTGACAGCGGACGCTCTATCCAGGTTCACACCGATAGAGTCGGAATGGTCCTTAGACGCAGGATCATTCTCCTTCATTCTGAATCAAGTCCCAGAACTGCAAATAGACCTCTTTGCGACGAAAGACAACAAGAAGTTGCCCCTGTACGTGTCCCCGTACGAGGACCCCTTAGCGGAAGCAGTGGACGCAATGTCCCTCGACTGGAACAGATGGTCCAGGATTTATCTGTTCCCTCTTCACAACCTTCTGTTGAGGGTCCTCAACAAACTGAGATCCTTCAAGGGGGTAGCAGCAATAGTGGCCCACAAGTGGCCGAACAGTATGTGGTTCCCCTTGGCGTTGGAACTACAGATGAAGTTCGTGCCGCTACCACATCCAGTTCTGACCCAGCGAGTCCAGAAGTCGACTGTCTGCGCTTCATTACAGAAAACCCGGACCCTGCAGCTCATGATTTTCTCGCCCTTGCGGTGAGAAAGCGTTTCGGGATTTCGAAAGCCAGCATAGACTTCCTAGAGGAATATAAGTGCAAATCGACTAGAAGGCAATATGAGTCATCTTGGAGAAAGTGGGTGGCCTTTGTAAAGGCAAAGAATCCGCAGGAGATCTCAACAGACTTCTGCTTATCTTTCTTCATCCACCTCCATGGCCAAGGGTTGGCAGCTAACACGATTTCAGTGTGTAAATCCGCTTTGATGAGACCCATTTTATTTGCCTTCCAGATCGACCTAGGTAACGAGATCTTTAATAAAGTTCCGAAAGCCTGCGCTAGGCTCAGACCTTCAGCACCTCCAAAGCCCATCTCATGGTCTTTAGAAAAAGTTCTTCATTTCGCCTCCCTGTTGAGCAATGAAGAATGTGCGTTAAAGGATTTGACGCAAAAAGTTATTTTCCTATTTGCACTCGCGTCCGGGGCCAGGGTTAGTGAGATCGTAGCCCTCTCGAGAGAGGCAGGTCGTGTTCAGTTCCTGGATGGGGGGGATCTGAACCTGTTTCCGGATCCTACGTTTCTCGCCAAGAATGAGTTACCCACCAACAGGTGGGGTCCCTGGAGAATCTGCCCTCTGAAAGAAGATGCATCTCTATGTCCAGTAGAATGCCTAAAGGTCTATCTTCGTAGAACTTCAGACTTCAAGGGTGGTCAACTATTCAGGGGAGAAACATCAGGCTCAAATTTATCTCTGAATCAACTCAGAGCGAAAATCACATATTTTATTCGCAGAGCGGATCCTGACAGTACACCCGCAGGTCACGATCCGAGGAAAGTTGCCTCATCCCTAAATTTCTTTAATTGTATGGATTTTGAACATCTCCGTTCATACACGGGCTGGAAGTCTTCCAGGGTGTTCTTTCGCCACTATGCGAAGCAAGTAGAGGAACTTAAGAGATCTGTGGTAGCAGTGGGTCGTGTAGTTAACCCTACTGTTTAACTCTGCGAGGAACAGTGGTCTTAATTGGGACGATTAAGTCCAGGGTGAGTGTGTAGGTACATACTGTACTACAAACTAAATGAGGGCACCAAGTGCCCATATAGACTGTTCCTTCTTTCAAAGGTGAACCTAGCATAAGTTCAGACATGTGTGCCGAGCGTTTCTAACGCTAATGTGATTGATTTGTAATACAGACTTTTATGACTTGATACCTTGGTATCTTATTAAAGTGGTGTTTAATGGTTTTTCTTTCAGATAAACAAGTTCTGTTTACTATCATACTTATGCTTAAAGTTTTGGGTTACCCTCTTTTATATATATATATATAATTGTTGTTAACCTGTATGTTTATTATCTGTCAATAAACTTGTTCTTGAGAACCTTGCGTCTCTTTCACCTGTGTCAATTTATTGGTATAATTGAGCATTTTGATTCTATGTATCTTATCTGGGATAATTCTGATAGAATTGTTCTGTTATGCAAGCTATGTTGCATTGGTTTATGTAGTCCCCTAATGGGAGGACTCCGTCCCTTAAAGGGACGAGGGCGGTTTTATTAGTTTCTTCCTATGCGGATATAAACCTTTGTCCAATACAAGTATTGTGCGGATTACTGGTCAATATATATTGACGCAGTGGTTCTATACAAACTATGCTTTACTTAATATAGGGCGAGACCACTATATTAGCTTGCCTGGTATTCATACATAGATATATGTACTCTTCGAGACTTTCCAGAGTCTAGTAGGACTCTTCCCTGTAGGGGGCAGGAAGCTCTAACATAGTTTATAGTTAGTTGAAAAGATGTATAACGGTAACATCTTAGGTCTCTAGGTCTAGTCGACCGGGAAAAAATTATCTCCGGGGAGTACGGCACGTTCTGAGAATCCACAGATACAGTAATGCTCTGGTACACTTCCATCAGGACGACATGGCTTGAGCCCAAAAAACGGATTTTGAGCGAAGCGAAAAATCTATTTTTGGGTGAGATGGCCATGTCGTCCTGATGGACCCGCCCTTGCCTTTCTAAGAAAGGGCTGTAGGACCCCTCCCTACATACAGTATCTGTAGCACCTCGTGTACGCTACAAGGAATACAGATGGCGCCAGGATTGGCGCCAGGCACGCATACGAATCGGGGGATAGGGAAGCCTTGGGAGCGGCTCCCCTTTTTCTTTCCCGAATTCGTATCTCGTCAATCACCTCCTACGAGACGAAATCTCTGTCCAGGATGTAGATTGCCATGTGACGTGTCTAGAATATGTCCTCTGATATGTCGCGATATCCCTTTCACGAGGGATACTCGCTCCAGGAGTTAGAATTCTGGTACCTTAAGGTAAATTCTCTGGGAATATCGCCGTAGTTGTAATATACCCTAGGAAGCTACCCTATAGGAACTTCCATCAGGACGACATGGCCATCTCACCCAAAAATAGATTTTTCGCTTCGCTCAAAATCCGTTATATATATATATATATATATATATATATATATATATATATATATATATATATATATATATATATATTCATACATATACGGAACCTAACACCAGAAGAAAATAAAGTTAACATACTTTACTTTCTAAAATAGACAAAGTCACTTGACCCAGGAAAAACGGGTCAGTCGCCAAGTACACCAACTTAACCCAAAACATCAGACAAAAACCCAACAGAAATATCAAGAATAGTACTTCAACGGGAGGTGAAAAATTAATAAAAACTGAGAAATTCTCTCGGTCGTCAGACAAGCAAATCATAAATTCCAAATCTTTGGGAATCCTATCATCATCACTATCCTTTGAATATTACTACCAATGTTTTTATAATTATTGTTGTAATCATTATTATTATTAGTTGCAAAGAGGTCTTTATAATAAATCTTCCTAAATTCCAACAAGAGAAAATATCTATATTCAAAATATATAAATATGAATGAAGATGAATCAGCAAATGAATCCAATTGAATCCAATTACTCAAATAGGAGCACATTTTTTCCAGTCTCTTCTGTCCTCGTACACCTGACAACACTTAGATTACCAAACAACTCTTCTTCGCTCAATGGGTTAACCAGTGCACTATAACTGCTCAGTGGTTACGTTCCTCTGGTATGGGTAGAAGGGACTCTTTAGCTATGGTAAGAAGCTCTTCTTGGAGGACACTCCAAAATCAAACCATGGTTCTCTAGTCTTGGGTAGTGTCCTAGCCTCTGTACCATGGTCATCCACTGTCTTGGGTCAGAGTCCTCTTGCTTGAGGATACCCTCGGGCATACTATACTATCTGATTTCTCTGCCTTTTTTTTTTAAGTTTTTTATTGTTTGTATATAAAAGATTTATATTAATATTTCATCTTAATTGTTCATTACTTCTCTTGTAGTTTAATTATTTCCTTTTCTCACTGGGCTATTTTTCCCATTGGAGCCCTTGGACTTGTAGCATCATGCTTTTCCATCTAGGGTTGTAGCTTAGCTAGTAATTCATATAAATATATATATATATATATATATATATATATATATATATATATATATCTATATATATACACACATATATATACACATATATATACACACAAATACATATATATATATATATATATATATATATATATATATATATATATATATATATATATATATATGTATATGTGTGTGTGTGTGTGTACTGTATATGGCATATAAATGAATTAATAAATAAATATTCACAAAGAGGGAGACACAAAAGACCTAAAAAATTACTCTCAGTAATATACAAAATATTTACAAATATCATATTAGGCCGAATAGAAAGACAGTTATTTTAACCAACCAAGAAAGCAAGCAGGTTTAGAAGTGGATATTCAACAACAAACCATCTCCAAGTGATTAAGCA
>NC_090743.1:19004007-19014007 GCF_036898095.1 Palaemon carinicauda
ATTTTCTATGAATTCCTTAAGAAGAGATTATAAGTTTTCTTATATTTCTAATGTTATTACTAACTGAATGTTTACCGCGTCTCTTTAAATTATGTTCACCGTATTTCTTTGTCTGTTTTTTCATATATTTACGACTTTTATGCTACGATTATGCCAAAAGATGCAATAAGTGTCAGAGACGATAACTAAATGTGCCAAAAGCCTAAAATTTTCTAGGAAAAAATAAACAGACGAAAATATGTTTGCTCCGTCTTGCTCAGGTGTGTGCATTGCACATGTAAAGCATATCTTTCTGGATTTGAGGAAAGGGCCTCAACACTGCTTGGTCAGTAATCCTGAAATATGATGATAAAGTCCTTAAGATACCCAGGGGTCAGGGAAGTCATTTCAGATTTTTCGGGCGGAGTGGTGGTGGACAGAGACGATCTGGAGAGCGAAGACAGCCTATTGAGCTGGGGGGACAGTGAAAAGCCCCTAAATTGTGTGTGTGTGTGTGGAGAGGGGGGGGGGGGGCGCTACTTTATGTGCTTCTTGGGGCCATATGAACATGGCCTTTCAGCAAAAATGATATATTCCCAATACTGTTTATTTATATCATCAGTGCTTGTAGCTAAGCACAGAAACAGGCTAGACAGACAAGGATCAAGAAACAATAATTCCGAGAAATATATATCTATAATTGCAAATTTAAAAAGAAAATGTGACCTTTTATCTTTATTAATGAAAATATACTTTATGATCCCAGTTATAGTATTATAGGCTGACAATGTCAGGCATTAGTTAAAACTTTGAAACAATTGCATCATTACTGTAAGATTTTATATTCATCATCTCGATATTATGAAAAAAAAAAAAAAATAAGGTTGATGATTTGAGTAGTACCATAATGAAATTGAAAGAAGAAAATAAAAATGTTGATAATTTAAGTATCTTTATGGAAATAAAAAAAAAAATATATATATATAAAGTTTTTGGCTCACAGTCCTACTGTACAGTATATATAATTACAGCAATGGGTACCGCCGGTGTCTCATGCTAGCATAATTGTTCACTAGCTCTTCCAAATCAAATGTTTACCCACATGCTTTTTCTGTGGCTATCAACAAGGAAGACCGCCAGTCATATACAATTGTTGACATCCGCAGGTAGTTCTTCACAGGTTCCAACATAGAAAAACTAGTCAGTGGAGTGGTTAACAAGATTTTAAGGATAGTTAGCAACTCCGAAGAGGCAACAGCTAACGTTTTTAGAGCAGTGTACACATCGATTAGGTTCTCTTGCTTCTTTTGCTCTCAGAGCACCTTTGCAGAATTAATCTGTGAAACCAAGCGGATTGTATCAATGTGTGCACTGTAGAGCTTTGAGAACAGAAGGAGTTTTTCCTCATCAAGGATCGGCGTCAATGACCTTAGATGTCAGGATGCCAGGAAACCTCAAATCAGTCAATTCTCATCAAGGATCTGGTTTGATTGAAGGTCAAATGCAGAAAGAAACTGAAATAGATATTTGTTACTGCTGAACCTGAGGTCAAATTCAGTGGTGCTATTACTGGCAAATATATCCCTATCTTTAAATGTCGTTTTTAGTTGATGTTCTGAGAAGACGCCATTTCCCCTTGTTGCTTCCCAAGTAAACTGGTTTTGAGGTACTCTTTCAGTCTATTTGATGATTGTTGTCTTCTCTTGCTGCCATTTAATCCTACAGTACAGTGGATCTTAATTCTGGTCCGTCAATTTCAAGTTTTCTAGAAAACTCTTGCACTTCATCATACAACTTCTCATATTGTCTGTCAGTTCTGATATTTGCAAAGATTTGTTTTTGTTGTTGTGTTTATATGTACAGTCCTAACAATAGATAAACATTCCTCTTGAAAGAATCAGACAAACTATAAATCTCTAACATTACATTCTTTACTTTAGGTCAGATATTTCATTAGAAGCTTCTTTACTTGACTCTTTATTAAAACCTACTTACATACCAATATATACATACACACACATATACATACATATATATATATATATATATATATGTATATATATATTATGTGTATATATATACGTATATATATATGTATATATATATATATATATATATATATATATATATATATATATATATATATACACACACACAAACACAGAATATATGTAAATGTATGTATTTATTTGCCTTTGTAGTGCTGGTAACTTTAAGTGGATGGAAATTTGTGTTTACTTTTCTTTTATACTTCCATTCTTCTGAAATATATTGAAAGATAGCGAGGTGAAATTTAGATATGAAAATTGAATCCGGTGTGACCAGAGACCCTTTCAAAATATTCCCCCACCCCCACCTACACCTCTCCCTTCATTGATGGCTCTACTAGTGGTGAGGAAATTTGACGCTAAAATCATCCTGCATTTCATCAACGGTTGTAGCTTAGCTAGCAATAATAATAACACTAATATCCTACTAAAGTTTGTTCAATCAATGTCTAAAAAAATTGGAGCCCAATTCCTTAAAACATGAAATATTCGGAGCTATTTTGCTACTTCGTTTTTCATATTTACCAATTTGTGTTATTTAAACACGAAAAAACTTTAAATTTTAGCAGTAGGTACAGTGTATATGTATATATATATATATATATATATATATATATATATATATATATATATATATATATATATATATATATAAACATATTGGAGTAGGGAGACGCGTTCTGTTCTTTCATCCATTTATTTGCGCCGACGTTTCGTATCAGCTTGATACATTTTCCCGGCTGAAACGATTACAAATCAATTGCGTATAAGTAAAAAGATACACACAACGTTTACCAACACCAAAATTAAAAAGCTTTTTAATAAATCAAGAATAAAAACAGAGTAAAAACAGAAACACAGAATAACAGTGAAAGGGCTCGGAGCGAATATAGAGAAACAAATTAATTCAAAATAATAATAATAATAATAATAATAGAAATATATTATAATAATAATAATAATAATAATAATAATAATAATAGAACGAACAAGACACCTACCCACAGCGGTAGCGTACGGAGACCTGATATGAAAAATTGTTATGGAAGGGAGTGTAAACAAAACAACAGGTAATTAGGCAATAAACAATTGGGTGGAAGACGACTGGTGGTTAAGAGAAGGTACAGTTAGCTTAATCATTATTGATTCAAGGGTGGTTAGTTCGTCTATATGTCGGGTTCTTCCTATTATATTAAAATGACTGGTATCTATGTGTGTTTTGCAACTTTTACTGTGATTTATGTTAGATTGTTCTGGATTTGATAGTCGACAACCCGTTCTATAGCTAATTCCCTGATGAGAGGAAATTCGGACTTTTAACAGCCTCCTGGTGCAACCGATATAAGTGCCAAGATCACATCTGGGACAATTATACTTATAAACGACACCGGAGGCAAACAGGGGGCTGATCTTATCCTTAACTTGGAAGAGTGAGCCGATAGTTCGGGGGTTTATGGGAATTAGTTTCAAATTAAGGGCAGGCAATTGCTCACTGAATAGGTTAATGCATTTTTTCCTAAATTTATTATTATGGAGAAAGGGAAATCTAGCAAACATACGGAGCTTGGGGACATTGTGGACTATTGGGGGTGGATTGAATTTCAGATTAACCCTGGAAAGGTATGATGGGTCGTTTGCGACCCCTATACAGCATTTTCAAAACCTGTTTTTTCCCCATAAATCATCAGCTGTCTCGAATATGGAAGTGATCGACCTACAAGGGGTGACTAGTCTACATGCCATTGTCTGCTTTAGGACTGATTTTCGTCTAACTTCCCTCCTTCCCCGTTTTTTTTACCCCCCCCCCCCAGGGGTCGACCTCGACCCTGAATACCTTTATAGGGGTAAGTGATCAAACAGCAAAGTTATTACATAATTATAAATTGTCGAACAGTGTTGATACTTATTTGGTTCTTTATAGTTGGAAAGTGTGGGTGGATGGTGTGTCTACCACTTGCATGACATTGGTTTTGGCTTAGATGCCATATATTGCCATGAGGTCCATTTTCCCTCAAATGCTAATTTCTGATTTTTTGGGGTTTTTTTGCAAATTTGATTTTTTTTCTATTTATTTTGAATTTATCTTCAATAATGGACAAGCAGACAGTATTCCCTCGGCATGGATGTCATCAACACACTTCTAATGGAGTTAAAAAGAGATGTTGATGATAATATGGAGCTTGCAACCCCATTCTTCATTCCAAGTGGTAGATTGGGCTGTAAGAGTTGTTGCGGTCTGCGGCCATTTTGTTGACATACCCGAAAGGTAAGTTGGCATATCTCTATATATTCTTGTTCTGTATAGAATTCGTGATATTTTGGTATAATTTAATGCATAAATATCATATTTTATAGGAGATACAATGATTTTCATCAGAAATTTACATTGTGAACTAGGCCGTCAAAAAATGACCTTTAGATTTCGTCCCTGTTATAACAGTAAATTACATCTTAGTGCACATTTTATTATGTATTTCTGTTCTAGGATAATATGAGTTTATTCTACAAAAAAATTAGCCTCTTCCTATTTCATTTGGGTACCCAAAAAAATTCATGAAATTTGGACAAATTTTTTTGGCCAAGAAAATTTACCCTTTTTTTCTCATTTCAGATCTTGACTTCTATGGGTCCAACTCATTTCCAGCAATTACACGCTGTTGCTTTGCCATCTAAGAAGGTGTCCCTAAAGGGATTTATGTGTATATGTATATTTCTATTTTTTGTGAATATTTACGTCGTCTTTTTGTTTGTATACTTAAATTTTTAATATATTTCCAATAAATAGTTATTTTGTAGATGGGTATCATTTTTATTTTTAGTAATTTTTAGCATTCTTTGAAGTATTTTTAGCAAGTCAAACAATACAGATTGATGCATAACTAAATTTTTCCTGAATTTTTTTCGGAGTCGGGGTCGTTCACGACCGAGTATACCCTTAAAGGGGTGTCCGAGTAGCATACCAATCCAGGGTTAAGTGGCTTATTAAGGGAACTGTGAAAAATTGCTGGAGGGAAATAATCTGAAATTCAATCCACCCCCAATTAGTTCCTTCAGTTCCCAATTAAAATTCTTAAAAACTTCTTCTAGTTATGCTGTGAATAATTTAGAAAAGATGAGGTCTCCCTGTCTGACTCCTTTCTCAATTGAAATTCTCACTATCTTTATGTAGTTTTAAGATTGCTGTACTCCCTGTATAGATATCTTCAAGTATTCTAACAAAAGATTCATCTATTCCTTGTCTTTGAAGGACTTTCATTACTGCCGAGGTTTTGACCGAATTAAAAGTTTTTTCATAGTCTATAAATGCCATAAACAGTGGTTTGTCATACTCATTTGATTATTTTTTTTATTAGCTGGTTGATCTAAAGTGATAGAGATCGAAGGCTTCCATTTAATAAGTGAATCGTGTTTACCTGATGAAAACCTGTCCAATACCATAACAGCAGTCCTTGGGATTCTTGTCGCTAAGTTAATTCCAATTTCCCATGAAATGGTAACCAGGGAGTATTTATAAATACCGCCCCCTCTCTCTCACTCTCTCTCTCTCTCTCTCTCTCTCTCTCTCTCTCTCTCTCTCTCTCTCTCTGTGAGTAGTTTATGAATTCATTCCATACGTTCATGATTTTTTTGTTTGTTCATTACATATACCGGTATCATTCCTTCTACTGAACAATCTAGTGCGCTAAACAAGTTCTTGTTAAGTAGTCGTAAGCAACCCGGGGCAAAACCAGTCTTGTAAGAGAGGGGGAGTCGGGGGAGGGGGGTGAATGGAATTTAGGAAATATTCTGCAAGCATATTGCCGGCCACAAGAACCTCCAGGAAACTTGAATGCGAATGGACAGTTACTCGCCCTCTGTAAGGCAGATTTATGATGGATATTAATTATTGCTTTTATTTTTCTTCTTATTAAATATTTATCGAATGAAAAACAAAGATACGACATTACAGATCAATTATGAATATAGTTTTTCATCAACGCTGGCCGTAGAATTATTAGCAGCATGAAACATGGGAGACAGATATTTAATCCTTGGTATTCTGGTATTTTTTTTTTTATATAAAAAAAAGTTATTATTATAAGAACAATCACCTTTCACCAACTGAATTAGATAATTACACGTCGAATTCATAAAATATCAAAGCGTGAGAGACCCCATTAGAGAAAGTCTATGAAACTGAGAGAAATGAATCCCGAGAGATTACGAAGCCCTAAAAGAACAGTATTGAAGGTACTATAAGAAAGGAATCAAATATTGTTTAATTGTCAATAATTGGTTTAAGGTGAAAAAGAAATCCTTCGTTGGAGATTTCACAGAACTGAGAAGGGTTAAAACGAAGTGTGTTGCAGAGCTAGAGAAATCTCATGATAGAGATAATAAAAATAAAACTAAATGATTAAGTCAAAGGGAGGTTATTATTATTATTATTATTATTATTATTATTATTATTTGTATTATTATTATTTGTATTATTATTAGCTAAGCTACAACCCTACTGGGAAAAGCAAGATGCTTCTATAAGCCCAAGGGCTCCAACATGGAAAAATAGCACAGTGAGGAAAGGAAATAAACTATATGAGAAGTACTGAACAATTAAAATGAAATGTTTTAAGAACAGTAACAATATCAAAACAGATCTTTCATATATAAACTGTAAAAAGAGACTCGTGTCAGTATGTTGAACATAAAAACACACACACACACACACACACACACACACACACACACACACACATATATATATATATATATATATATATATATATATATATATATATATATATATATTATTATTATTATTATTATTATCATCAAGTTATATGTCAAGGTGACTATTTTCATATGATTTTTTTTTTCGTTTGAAAGTGAATGTATATACTGTAAGTGCTAAAATACTCTATTTTCTTAGTGTTTGAATAGCACAAATTGGTAAATATAACAAACGTAGTAGCAAATTTCCTCCGATAATTTCATATTTTGAGAAATTGGGCTCCAATTCTGTTTAGATTGAACAGACTTTAGTAGGAGATTAGTGTTATCATTATTGTTAGCTGAGCTACAACCGTTGATGAAAAGCAGGATGATTTTAGCGGCAATTTTCCTCACCACTAGTAGAGCAATCAATGAGGGGAGAGGTGAGGGGGGGGGGGTGCGGCTTGACTCCCCAAGACTAAAATCCCCCCCCCCAAGCCTGAACTTGCCTCCCCCCCCTCATCCCATGCCCCGAAATTCAAATGTGTAATCACTTAAATACCACATATAGTTATATATATATATATATATATATATATATATATATATATATATATATATATATATATATATCTTTATATCTATATCTATCTATCTATATCTCTCTCTCTCTCTCTCTCTCTCTCTCTCTCTCTCTCTCTCTCTCTCTCTCTCTCTCTCTCTCTCTATATATATATATATATATATATATATATATATACATAGATATATATGACTAAGACAGCTGTAGACAAGGAAAGGTAGTAAGCGATAATAAGTTGATTCTGAAAAGGTCTCCGGTATCGCCGGATGTAATTTGTATATCCAACTGATTTGGTGCATGCATTGAAAACTTTTGCCTGTTCAGCTTATGGCTAGGCAAAAAGTTCCCATTTTAACAGTTTTTAACTTTATAATAACTTCCCAGGGATGATAATGTAGACTCAAGCCATCATATGCTCACGCAATAAATCTATCTATTGCTAGAAGTTGAATACTAGAAGGAAATGCCAAAGCATCTGCACATTGTGATCACGACTATGTATATGTACTCCACCCGAGACACGTCATTATACTCACTAAATATTATTGCATTCTGGCCTATATTTTATTTTTTCTTTCTTTTTTTTATTCAAACTAAAGCAATGTTTTAATTATGAAGTTTGTCTGGAGAGATTAGAAAGTGCAAATCCTAATCATATAAATTCTCTAGTTCTGCTGAAGAGAAGAGTAGCTCTGATTTTATCATCAGATGATGTCATTGAATGCATCACGCAGATTTTAACAATAGAAGAAAATCTTTCCAGAGTAGGCTAACTTATAATGAACTAATATATAATCCTGTATTTACAACTCTGGATCGTCTTATAAAAGACTTTGGACCACTGAAAAATCCCTTGGCAACATGGCATTAAAGAGAAATACCCATGTCCCATGCTTGACAGATAATGAGACACCTGAACATGGGTTTTCTCATTTATTACAAAAGATTGTAAGTACATCGGACACAGCTACACTCTCCAAGGGAGAGCCTTGTCAACTTGAGAGCGCAAAAGAAACTAAACTCCCCTCGCTATCAAAATGCAATCTTACTACAACAACATGCTGAGTTATTTGATGTCAAAACTCTAATTTTTCTTATGGAAGGGGGTGAGAGATATGGACGTATCTCTCTTCACCGATTAATAGGTTGTGAGCTACTAGGTTTTAGTACCTTCCCCACTACAGGTGCACCTCATAACTTGGTTTCAAGTGGAATCTCCATTAAATCAGGCAAGGATATGGCCTAGGAGAGGTTACTACTATCCTTTGTAATGGGGGATAAAGTTTGGATAGTGGTGGGCAAGGTCTTTATGTTGATACACAATGGTAACTCTTTAGGACGAGATATTCTTGTCTTATTATGCAGCACTTTATCAGTAGATGGTGAATTTCTTTTTCGAGAACTACCTACAATGGTAGGTGGGTTAGATGATTCCCGAGGGTTTTTTTCTCGGGATTTTTAATGTCTTTGCATATGTAGTAGATTTATTTAATAATCTCTTGGCATACCCTACGCTTACATGTTCAATAATTAATTTATTGAGGGCAGCTTCTTCTGACTTATAAAACTGGCAGCTCCTATCATTAGATTTAGGATTAGAGTTGCCTCAAGTGAACATTCTCCATGGTAAAGATTGGAGCAAGTATTACAAATTTTATCATTCTTGCAAACTTTGGAAGGATACCCAAATTTAAAGCAATTAAAACATTGCAGTGGCTTCCGCTTAAAAGGTCGAACTCTAATCCTTTCATTTTCTATGTCTATGAGGAAAGGTACATCAGTATCCTGGAAAGTAAGGGTAATCATTGATGTTCCAGGTACTTTATGTACTTTCCACACTGATAATGGACACATAGCCTATATCTACTATTCCGTAAATTCATATAGATCCCTATTGAAGTTTCATCCTAATTTCTTTTATTAATCCGTAGCACACAAATATTTTATGTAGCCCATCATAATTGGCTTCTCATGGGATATAAGTAACGTGCAGGATTTTAAATTTTCCTGTGTTGCCCAAATTACACTTTTTTCGAATGTTCAAAGAAGTCCTTTTTAGTTCCTAAGTCGTCAACAGAATTTTCTTTAAATGAATTGCCATAAGTCGTCAACAGTGCCGGGAGCGATTCAGCATATCCAGGGGAGGGGGGGGGGGGTCATTGTCACAAGAATACATAAGAAAAAAGGAGAGAAATGTGATATTTGAAATTGTTTGATTCACCTGCTTGAGACCATTAAGGCATCACATGTTGGGAAGGAAATTTGCACTCTCCTCTACCAGCAAAATGAGAGTATAATTCCCAGATGGTCCACTTCATACCCTACACGAAGGATAGCACCAAAACAGATATAGAGGCACAGGTGTAAGCTGAACCCGCCTGTTAGGACTGAGACCAAGAAACTATGGAATCATCGTCCCCATATCCGTAATGATAGGCTTCCGGCCAAAAGCCGAGAGTCCTACCCCAAGCATTGGATCCCCCTGGATTCTGAAGACCAAACACTTGAGAATATTTCTGCCAAAAAGGTCCAAACCATCTTCGGGATGGCTGAGATCATCCAATACTCTCACATATAGCTTTGAGCACAAATAACTCCCAACCTTGACACCTCTTCCCATTCATCAAAGCTGGCAGCAATAACGGGTGTAGAAACATCCACGCCAGTGGAAATTACAGATGTAGAAACATCCACGCCA
>NC_090743.1:19019007-19069007 GCF_036898095.1 Palaemon carinicauda
ATTGGATCCTTCTTCCTGGTTACGGTACTTTCCCTTTGCCTACAGAGACAGTGAATAGTCTGGCCTATTCTTTACAGATTCTCCTCTGTCCTCATACACTTGACAACACTGAGATTACCAAACAGTTCTTCTTCCCCCAAGGGGTTAACTAGGGCATTGTAATTGTTCAGTGGCTACTTTCCTCTTGGTAAGGGTAGAGGAGACTCTTTAGCTATGATAAGCAGCTCTTCTAGGAGAAGGACACTCCAAAAGCAAAACATTGTTCTCTTGTCTTGGATAGTGCTATAGCCTCTGTACCATGGTGTTCCACTGTCTTGGGTTAGAGTTCTCTTGCTTGAGGGTACACTCGATCACACTTTTCTATCTAGTTTCTTTTACTCTTGTAATGTTGAAGTTTTTATTGTTTATATAGGAAATATTTACTTTAATGTTGTTAATATTCTTGAAATATTTCATTTTTCCTTGTTTCCTTTCCTCACAGGGCTATTTTCCTTATTGGGGCCCCTGGGCTTATAGCATCCTGCTTTTCTAACTAGGGTTGTAGCTTAGCCTTTAATAATGATAATAATTTATAAATATATAAATATTTATATATAAATAAATAAATATATATATATATATATATATATATATATATATATTTATATGTGTGTGTGTGTGTGTGTGTATGTATATGTGTGCATTTATAATGCATGTGTATACATTATTTATGTGAGTGAATATCACGATTCAACAAAATTAATATAGTATGACAATGTACTAATCTATATATATATATATATATATATATATATATATATATATATATATAGATAGATAGATAGATAGATAGATAGATAGATAGATAGACAGATAGATATACTGTTATTATAACCTGACATCATTTGTCATCATTTACAAGAAAGATCCCCATTGTATTCTTACTCTATTTCTCATAGTTTATGACGTTGTATAAGAAGGAAAGACTATTTCGACAACATTCAAGAACAGACTGACCACCATTCTTATCTGTGTAATACTTTTGAAAAACGAGTCAGAAAATCTCTACTCTTTACGTAGATTAGAAATTTCATAACGATATATTACCTATTTTCAATTTTAAAGTAAACTATAAAAAGCATTAGCTTTCAAACACTGCTTCTGAACATCATCAAAATAATAATAATTATAATAATAATAATAATAATAATAATAATAATAATAATAATAATAACGATATACCATATGTTCCTATATTTAAGAGAAATGAAGACCTCTGAAATCCTTATTCTCTCATATTCTGATACATTGGGAGAGGCCTCCTCCTGTAAACATTGAATACGAACTCAAAATAAGTGAAGGAACTCTTCCATAACCAAGTGGGATTCGAGAAAAACTGAGTTACGGTAATGTGAGGTTTTCCATTATGATTATTAAAATATTATTAATATCATTTATTATCATTGTCATGAATTAGATTTTCTAAATGACCAATTTTAAAAGGCCATTCTTAATTATTATTAATTATTATTTATCATTATTATTATTATTATTATCATCATCATTATTATTATTATTGTTAGCTAAGCTACAACCCTAGTTTTCCGAAAGAGCAGAATGCTATGAGCCCAACGACTCAACAAGGAAAAATAGCCCAATGAGGAAAGGAAATAAGGAAATAAATAAAGCACAAGAGAAGTAATGAACAACAGAAATAAAATATTTTAAGAAGAGTAACAAAATTGAAATAATCTTCAATATATAAATTATAAAGAGATTTATGTCAGTCTATTCAACAAGAAAACACATTTGTTGCAAGTTTGAACCTCTGAAGTTCCACGGATTCAACTACCTGATTAAGATCATTCCACAACTTGGTCACAGCTGGAATAAAACTTCTAGTATATTGTGTAGTATTGAGCCTTGTGGTGGAGAAGGCGTGACTAACAGAATTAGCTGCTTACCTGGTATTACAAACAGGATGGAACTGTCCCAGAAGATCTGAATGCAAGGATGGTGGTAGATATTAACTACTAGATCAGGAATAAGACATTTAATACACCGTAAGTTCCTGTCTAACAAATTAAGATGAGATTCTACAGCTGAAGACAACACAGGAGAACAATGCTCGAAACAAGACAGAATGAAAGAATTAAAACACTTCTTCACAGAAGATTGATCACCGAAAATACATAGACACTCAATAATCCTATTATTTGTGCAATTGAGGAAGAGAGAGACCGAATTTGTTTCTCAAAAGTAAATTTGCTATCAATTATCACACCTAAAATTGTAAAACTGATACACTTAAAAAAACAAACATTATCAGTGATGAGATCCGGATGTTGTAGAGCTACTGCCCTTGACCTTCATACTTTGAGTTTTGTTAGGGTTAAACTTCATGCCACACAATTTGCACCATGCACTAATTTTAGCTAGATCTACATTAAGGAATTCGGTAACACCAGATCTACATTCAGGAGATGGAATTGATTCAAAGAGACTAGCGTCTTCTGCATATGGAATGAGCTTCTTTCCTATGTCAAACCACATGTCTTGTGTACATATGAAAAGTAATGGGCCAAGAACATTATCCTGAGGAACACCAGATATCACATTCCTATACTCACTACGGTGTCCATCAACAAAAACTCTTTGCCGGAGGTATAAACAAACAAATGACAATACATAACCTGAGCTTGAACAATATAGTGTTGAAAATGAGCTCAAAGATAGTTATGAATTAAAACCAGCATTTCCTTCTCATTTATCCACCTCGCTTCTTTGAACGACCAAAGCAAAAGCAGATGAAGAATCCCACAGCTTGGTAGCAGTTAGCAAATAGAGATGGAGTCATCGATCAGGTAATGAGAAGGTTTTGACAGCAAACCTTAACAGACTGGTGAAAACTTCAATATGACACAATGAAAACCAAATGCCAAGAAAATAAGTCTTGGGTAGTGCTATAGCCTCTGCACCATGGTCTTCCACTCTCTTGGGTTAGAATTCTCTTGCTTGAGGGTACACTCGGGCACACTATGCTATCTTATTTCTCTTCCTCTTGTTTTGTTAAAGTTTTCAGTTTATATAAGAAATATTAATTTTATTTTCCTTTTTTCCTTTCCTCACTGGGGTATTTTTCCCTGTTGGAACCCTTGTTCTTATAGCATCCTGCTTTTTTAACTAGGGTTATAGCCTAGCTTGTAAGAATAATAATAATAATAATAATAATAATAATAATAATAATAAGACAGACCTCTTGCATCTTGGGTCATGACCTTTGTCTCCAAGGAAAATCTTTCCTATTTCCATTTCTCTCAAGTGTTCTTTTGTAACTCCTACTCTCTCTCTCTCTCTCTCTCTCTCTCTCTCTCTCTCTCTCTCTCTCTCTCTCTCTCTCTCTCTCTCTCTCTTTTTTCTTCAATATTTCCTTGTTTTGATAATACCTCTGTTACCATTAATAATAATAATAATAATAATAATAATAATAATAATAATAACAATATTAATAATTCCACAAAAACCCTGTACAACGGAATATTACACAAAACCAAATATAGAACGCAAATGTCTGTCCCTCTTCATGTCTGTCCAATAAACAAATTATCATTATCATTATTATTATTGTTATTATTCTCATCATTATCATTATTATTATTATTATTATTATTATTATTATTTTTATTATTATCATCATTATTACTTGCTAAGCTACAACCCTAGTTGGAAAACCCGGATGCTATAAACCCAGGTGAATTACATATAAAACATTTTGGAAGCAGGTCATCTAGGCATGATGATGTATGGTGTCAACAGCTCGCTATTAGGACTTGCATCGAGCCATTCGAATATACTCGTTGTAACGCCTGAACTTACTCTAAACAATGGACTTAGGATGCCTTGCACAGTCGTCTAGTTTCTCATTGTTCATGTCAAGCATACAAAAGAGGAACAAGGAAACTCGGACAACTAATGAATGATACATTTTCTAACTTCAGGTTTGATTGCAAACATTGCAGGATCTCATTGGCAAGATGAAACCAATTGCTTTACTGCTGCTTCTCTCCGCAGGAATACAGGGTAAGTGAATCATTAGTGGTAGTTTAAAAGCATTAGTACTTTCAAAGAGAAAATTTGATTTTTCTAACAATATTTCAGACATTAATATTTCTTAATTACATCTCTCTCTCTCTCTCTCTCTCTCTCTCTCTCTCTCTCTCTCTCTCTCTCTCTCTCTAGGTAGAAGGTTGGCCGGGGCACTAGCCACATGCTGAAATACTACCGCTAGGGAGTAATTCCTTCCTTTGACTGGCCAGACAGTACTACATTGGATCCCTCTCCATGGTTACGACTCATCCTGTCTTTGCCTACACATACACCGAATAGTCTGGCATATTCTTTCCACATTCTCCTCTGTCCTCATACACCTGACGACACTGAGATTACCAAGCAATTCTACACTTAAGGGGTTATCTACTGCACTGTAATTGTTCAGTGGTTACTCTCCTCTTAGTAAGGGTAGAAAAGACACTTTAGCTATTCCAAAATCAAACCTTTGTTCTCTAGTCTTGGGAAGTGCCATAGCCTCTGTACCATTGCCTTCCACTGTCTTGGAATTCTCTCTCTCTCTAAGGTACACTCGGGAACGCAGTTCTATCTTATTTATCTTCCTCTTGTTTTTGTTTTTTTAAGTTTTTATGGTTTATATAAGAAAGATCTAATTTATGTTGTTACTGTTCTTACAATATTTTATTTTGATTGTATTACTTCCCTTGTAATGTATTCATTTCCTTGTTTCCTTTCCGTACTGAGCTATTTTTCTCTGTTGGAGTCCTTGGGCTTGCAGCATCTTGCTTTTCCAACTAGGGTTGTAGCTTAGCTTCTAATAATAATAATAGCGTGTGTTTGGTTTTACGATTTCATTTCCCTCTATTATTTCTGATAGCATATCTACCTCTCACTACCTAACACTTCAGATGATGACTATGCAATCACGAATAACGAATCTTAACCTTTTTCAGTTGCCAACGGCTACAGTAACACCTGCAGTAACGGCTACATAGCTTGCAACAATAGCACTGATTGCATCACCCATTCTTCTATCTGCAATAATTTTGACGCCTGCACGGATGCCTCTGACGAAGACCCGGAATTATGTGCTGTAAGTGTGGTTCACGTGATAACTGTGTGCTAATCAATTCATTAAGAGAATCAATTTATATATCTGAAGATAATTGTACTTTATAAATCTTTATTGGTTATCAAGAGTGAGTAACGTTGGTTGAGTTGGTGAAAGGTTAAATGCTTGAATGATGGAAGTGGTTGTCTAAGAATGAAAGGTATCGAGACAAATGTTAATGTTAAGGTGAATGCTTTTCAGGTGTGTGGAGAGAGAGAGAGAGAGAGAGAGAGAGAGAGAGAGAGAGAGAGAGAGAGAGGGGGGATGCATTAGGCTATCGAGGGGGGGGGGGGATGCATTAGGCTATCGAGGGGGGGGGGTGCATTAGGCTATCCAAGAGACCAAAAATGCGCAATGAATATTTTCCACATATTTTTCCCAACAAGATTTGAGTTGAATGACAACTGCGAATGTGCCCTTACAAAAGCCATTACAAAATCTATTTCTGTCCTTTAAAAAGGTATGGAGGAACACCATATGCCTGAATAACTACGTGGAGTGTACAAGGAATGGAGAGACCGAATGCGTTAAGATCTCAGAGTACTGTTCCTCGGAAGATCCCCACTGTGAGGGCAACCTGGACCCTCGTGTTTGTTTGGTAAATAAGTGATTTTATTTCTTTAATTTTATCTTATTTGGTGTATAAACCGGTAGACTTACTTTATCTATTTTTTTATATGTAATCATCTGCATGCATGATAAAGAACATATTTTGGTATTCGTGTTCTAAAGACAAAAATTCATTAATATTTCTGCTCTAAATTTTCAAGACAAAAAATATAATACGGTACGGAAAATTATTAGTTTTTTTTTTTTATTATAATCGGTTTTATATAAAAAATGAAGGCAATTAAAATAAATTTCCTGATTAATTCTGAAAACAATGTAAATTCGTGAATCTCAATCATTCATTTATCTTTATATTTATTTACTGCAGATGCTTGAGTTTGGAAGGATTGATAAACTCGACAAGTTCTCTCTACTGGAAGAAAAAAAAGGTAATTTTTTTCGAATGAAATAATATAATTAAAACATAAAATTCTCTGGTTATAAACAAGATTAAGTAACATATTAACTCTTCTCATCATAAAGTGAATTCACAGGTAAATCTATTCCCACTACAGTATAGACAACGCTAAGTAACATGTATATCGTTATCAAAAGAAGAATTTTATTCAACAGGTACATTTATTCTCATTACAGTATAAATAAGGTTAAGTAAAAGGTAAAATCTTATTATTATGTGAGTTCAGTGGTAAATCTATTCCCATTACAGTATAAACAAAGCTAAGTAAGAAGTAAGCTCTTCTTTTCACAGGCTGAATTCATATAATAAAACTCTTCCCACTACAGTATTATAAAAAGACAAGTAACAGGTAAACTCTTCTTATAATAAGGTGAATTCATAAGTAAACCTATCGCAACAACAGTATAAATAAGGTTAAGTAACTGGTACGGTATCAAGTTCAGATTTGCTTTTGATATCTTTCACAACCAAAATATAACACAGAACCTGAGAGAAACCGTCATTGAACATATATTTGTTTTCATTCCCTTCACAGATATCCATCTTGAGAAATCGAAGGAATTGGCAGAGAAGTTTCACTTAGCCTTGCCCAACACAATCTCACACGATAGATGCCCCAAGATGTACACACTGGTAGGAGATCAGTGCCTCTCAATTTTCCACATAGGACTCGTAAGTGGATATCTCCCTCTCTGTCTATTTCTGTCACTCTATGTACATTAGTCCATGTCCCAATGGTTAATGAACAGTCTTCATGTGATTCATATCCATAAAGTGCATTTGGTAACACAATATTTTATGTTGATTAACTTGCAATATTTCTCTTCATTTTCCAGAACTATAACTCTGTTCAATAATTGCATAAATTAATTGGTAAAGTAATTCACTAATTGCATAATTTCAGCGGTAAAGTAATCATAATTTTAACTGGAGTAAAGTAAAAGCCAAGAATACGTTTCCCATACCATATAAAAATCTGCATAATCTACTAAATTATAAATAAACTAAATATGTATTATTCTTTGTGATACTATACCGAATTCAATGGTCCACGGTAGTTTTCATCTAATGTACTATTTGCTTTGAAACCTATTTCATTCATAGGGTTGAACCTTTTTCCGTTCTTTTATGACAACATGGAGATTGTCTTCTGTACAGATGAGCTGGGCCGAGGCTCGTGCATTTTGTGGCGTCTTGAACGGCGACCTCTTAACGATTAAGAACATCAGCCACTTTGCTGAAATAGTTCGACACCTGCAGAGATACGGTGAGGTTCTACATCAAGATACCTCTTCCACATTCTTCCTGTCCTTCTTTGAATGATTAAACTCCACTTCAATATTGGTGTCTGGACCATATAAAACTAAGCTGGTCAAAATTTTCTTAGTTCTTCCACCAAGTATGAAAATCGTCTAAATAAATTTTAAATCGATGTAGTCATATTTTCCGATTTTCGGAGATACTTTCCGGAATGGTATTAAAGATGAATGTATTTTTATTGATATTCTTTTTTAAAAGAAAAAATTAAACTTATAGAATAGCAAATTATAAAATGGCAATTATGACATGGGTTTTTTTCAACAGATTGAAAATATTTTTCTTCCAGAGCTGTCCTTTAATTTCTGGATTGGGGGATCAATCGCAAATACCAATGTTGGATGGACATGGCTGGATGGCTCCCCTATGGAGATGGGATCTCCCTTCTGGGCGACGAGGTAAGATGATTCAGACCGAAATATTATATTACTCAAAACGCTTCTTATTATTTGGGCCAAGATTCAATAAATCCTTTTTCTACAATATTTTCTTATACAGATATTTAGGTATATAATACTGTAAGCTTTGGCAGTCCCAAAAGCTAATGCAGTTACACAAAGGATTTTGTAAACTCCACAGCAATCCACAGTGTTTTTACTTCTAGTCAGTCTTTGCAATGAGACAAACTCAGTCTTGTCCACTTCTGTCAACAGGTACAGCCCCACCTGCATCCAACGAAATGTCACAACGGCCGCGTCAGAGACCATTTGCGATCGCTACTACCAGGCCCCTGAGAAGGTGATGAAGGGGCAGTGCGCCAGCCTTTCCTATGAGCATTCCTTCCACATGACTGACGAAGACTGCCTGAGGAGGATGAGTCCTCTGTGTGTCTATCAGGGTCACGATTTCCCTAGAAGTCACGATCTCAGAAGCTTTAGGCCTTTCAGAATGTCCCATTATAATCATTGGCCAATAATACGAGTCTAAGACACGTCCTTGGATCATATGAGTGTGATCTTGTGACCGAAAGGCATGACCTCAGATCCATGGCCATGCTCTCTGGTTCTAAGGGCGTATCTTTTGTATGTAAGGGCACATCCTCAGAAATAACAACCATGTCCCCAGATTCTGAGAGAACTTCCTTGCGTTATCATGGGTTTTATGGCCAATGGATGGCATCTTGTAATTTGTTATTTAGACACAGTTGATAATTGGTCATTTTTACCGATGAAATTGGGAATAATATGGTTTCATTGGAAATCCTCTGAATCTTATTTTATATACATGAAATCCTGCCAAATAAAATTTATCCCCAAGTTGCTTTGCTTTTTATCAACCTAGCAAGGGTTATAATCACGTCAATTGTTTCAACTGTAATCATTAGTATAATTACTAATAGTCTTACTGATATCGTTATTCAAACCTTCACATGAAATAAGCCAAAAATACCATTAACTTGCTTATTCAAATCTTGCTGAAAAAATGCACTTATAACTCAAGAGTGGAGAGAAATTAATGTAGATTTCTCCATTTATAAAATTAAAGCCTAACTCAAAAAAGTCCACAGAAGTTTAAAATATTTCCCTGAAAAATAATGGACAAACAAGAAGCTCAAGTTTCTCCTGTTTCTCTCTACTCTCACACACAATATATAAATTCTTTATTACTATTACTCCTTTAGCTAAGCAATGCCAGTGTCTGACCACTAGAGTTCATCATTTCAAAGAGGAAAGAAATGTTTCAAACCTCCAAACTAATGGGTCACTGCTAAATTTCCTATCCAAAGAACTACAGTTCTCTGCTTAATATATTTATTATTCATCGGAATTAAGGATAAGTGTTTAAAACAAACACACACACGAACACACACACACACACACACACATATATATATATATATATATATATATATATATATATATACATATACATATATATTTATATATATATATACACATGAAATTATAATCTATCAATAAATGTCGTTATTTTCGTTTCTTCAAATAAACCCCAATTACCTCTTGATATCGAATTCCCTCTACCTCAGGATCAAAGTTCAAAAGAGGAATTAATTTTTTGATAAAAGCTTCTAATCAGCCAAGGATTCGAACCCTGAGGTAACAGTGGAACCTCCTTTGCCATCTCTTTGTGGCCTGATGATAAATAGGTCGAATGACCATAAACTCTTATAAAAAAATGAGTTTCCCTTTTGGTCTTTGATCACGAGTCAAGAGATAATTCGATAATTAATGGCTTATTTAAATACATACAAACCAACATACACATAAATACATATATATATACACACACACACACACACATATATATATATATATATATATATATATATGTATATATATATTATACATATATATATATATATATATATATATATATATATATATATTAATTATTAACTGCCCCAGTTACAAAAGCAGGATACTACAAGCCCAGGGACCCTAACAGGAAAACTAGTCCAGTGAGGAAAGGAAACAAGAACAAAAATATTTCACAAACAGTTACAACATTAAAATAAATATTTCCTATATAAACTATAAAAACTTCAACAAAACAAGCGGAAGAAAAATTAGATAAAATAGTAGGCCCAAGTGTACCCTCAAGCAAGAGAACTCTAACCACAGACAGTGAAAAACCATGGTACAGAGCCTAGGGCACTACCCCAGACTAGAGAACAATGGTTTGATTTTGGAGTGTCCTCCTAGAAGAGCTGCTAACCATAGCTAAAGAGTCTCTTCTACCCTTATCAGGAGGAGCCACTGTACAATTAATTTTGTAGTTATCCCCTTGGGTGAAGAAGAATTGTTTGCTAATCTCAGTGATGTCAGGTGTATGATGACAGAGAAGAATCGGTAAAGAATAGGCCATACTATTCAGTGTATATGTAGGCAAAGTCAAAGGACCAAATAACACTCTAGCGGAAGTATCTCAATGGGTGGCTGGTGCCCTGGCCAATCTACAACCTACTATATATATATATATATATATATATATATATATATATATATATATATATATATATATATATATATATATATATATATATATATATATACACACTATTTTGTATAGACACTTGTGTAATACATGCATTTCTGAACTACCATACTCATACACAGGCAAATGTAATGTATGCATATATATCATATAGTATATATATAAAATATATTCTAAAACTACATAAAGATAGTGAGAAAATCCCAACTGAGAAAAGAGTTAAATAAGGAGACCCCATCCCTACTAAATTATTCACAGCCTGCCTAGAAGAAGTATTTAAGAATCTATATTAGGAAACTGTAGGAGTAGATATCAATGGGGAATACCTTAACAACTTAAGATATGCAGATGACATAGCAGTTTAGTGAATCAAGGAAGGAATAGCAAAATGTGATAGATTTGAAGAGAAAGCAGAAATGTAGGACTGAAAATCAAAGAGTAAAACTAAGATAATGTTTAATGAAAATGCAGAGACAACAAATAAGAGTTATGGACGAACCTCTAGAGATTGGTAATGAATTTACGTAAACAAGACAGACAGTGTTTCTCCAGGATACAAGAACTAAATTATAAGGATAAGCAAGGGATGAAGAGCTTTTGGTCAACGAGATTATGAAAAGTAAAATGCCACTTTCTCTACAATGGAAATTATATAATCAAATGTTCCTACCAGTATTAAATTATGCTTCGGAAACTCGGAGCCTTACTAAACCCTTAGAACGTAGGTATGTTACAACTCAAAGAGCCATGGAAAGAATAATGATGAAAATAATACTAAGTGACAGAAGAAGAGCCACATGGATACGAGAGCAAACTAAAGTAGAGGATACTCTAACATGTAAGAAAAAGAAATGGATACGGGCAGGACATATAATGAGAATGGAATATAATAGACGAACATTATGAAAAACGGAATTCCCTAGAGATTGCAAAAGAAGCGGTGGAAAGGAAAATGAGACGATGGATGGACGAGCTAAGAAAAGTTGCAGGTAAAAACTATCATAGAAAGACCAAAAAGAAAGGGAAGTGAAAGGACATGTCTGAGGCCTTTTTCCTGTAGTTGACTAGTTACGGCTGATGATAATAAATGAATAAATTTATTATATAAACATATATATATATATTTGCACAATGCATTTTACTTCACGTTTTATTCTATTAAAAGGTAGGAAACAAACTTATGATTCAAACACCTCATAGGTCAATCCAGCACCCTAATAAACTATGAGATTTACTTCAAGAACATCGAAATCGGTCCGTTAGTTATCGAGATATGCCACAAACTTGTTATGCGAGGTATTGGCGGTTGCCATCTCGGAAATATGCTAATTAAGAAAAAAAAAAAAAAAACGCAGCCTGATTTTAATGTTATCATCCAAAAATGGTATGTACACTTCCTAAGGATCACAACAATGTATAAACCTCTACTACTAATTATTTATTTTTCTTCCTGACAATATCCTTTGATGAATTTAGTCAATTAATCCTCTTGAGGCCCTTTGTGTCAATAGGCATGGAAGGAGATGATTATATATATATAATATGTACGTATATATATATATATATATATATATATATATATATATGTATATATATATGTATGTATGTATATATATATATATATATATATATATATATATATATACATATATATATGTATATATATATATATATATATATATATATATATATATATATCAATATAAATCAATATATATATATACATATATATATATATATATCAATATAAATCAATATATATATATATATATATATATATATATATATATATATATATATATATATGTGTATACAGTATATATACGGAGCCTATCACCAGAAGAAAATAAAGTTAACATAGTTTACTTTCTAGAATAGACAAGGTCACTGGACCCAGGAGAAACGGGCCAGTCGCCAAGTACACCAACTTAACAACCCAAGACATCAGACAAAAACACAACAGAAATATCAAGAATAGTACTTCAACGGGAGGTGAAAAATGAATTAAAACAGAAATTCTCTCGGTCGTCAGACAAGCAAATCATAAATTCCAAATCTTTGGGAATTCTATTATCATCATAATCCTTTGAATATTACCACCAATATTTTTTACAATTATCGTTGTAATCATTATTATCATTAGTTGCAAATATAAACACACACACACACACACACACACACACACACACATATATATATATATATATATATATATATATATATATATATATATATATACATACAGTATAAAGTAAAATTAACACAGTGAGAGAAAAGCTATATTTATAAAAAAAAATCCACCAGAAAGACTTATTAAATATATAACAGCATTTGGAATCTATAACAAAAACCTTAGATCCATTCCTATTAGAACACATTCAAGCTATAATGCATAACAAAAATTGTTCACAAATTAAATACAAATTATATTAATATATATATATATATATATATATATATATATACAAACACACACACACACACACACACATATATATATATATATATATATATGTATATATATATACACCAACAAAAAACAACACCTATACCTTTCTCCTGATACAAGATTTTGGTGAATGTGATGTGCAGTACATTACAAAAATCAGAATCTCAGTCTTCATTTGATAGATAAACAAAGAGAATTAAACACAGATAAGGTGAAAAAACTTCAACATCTTCACACAAAACCTTAGAAAAAGAGATAAACATTAATAAAAAGTCCCAGTGTAATTTACGTGGCAGTACTAATGTTCTTTGCTGTATTCCTTCAGTCCCGAACTGCAACAACTGATAAGGGTATGACTACTTCTTCTCACCCCTACCCAATGGACGAGGAGAGCTGGGGGTGACTATAAAATATGCATATACATATATACATACATACATATATATATATATATATATATATATATATATATATATATATATATATATATATATATATATATATATATATATATATATATAGACTCTTCTTCTATTATATATTATATGGGGGAATTATAATCTTATTATCAACATTTGAGCTTTTTAATCCTTTTTCAAATATACCTAAGACCCAAATACCTTTTAACAACGAATTCTCCTGTTAAGGCATCAGACACCTAAAGAGTTAATTCCTTTAAAGTCAAAGACTTTAACTAGGCCAAGGATTCAAACCTTAGTGCTGAATAAAAATAATAGTAACAGTTTGCTATATAGTTAACGGTAAGGTCTTAACCTTTACCTTTATTTGACCTTTATTCGTACTCAACGCCTTATTTTAACATCAATAATTAACCCAATTTTCTTTCTTCTGCTAAACACTTTTCATATTATATTTTGTTTATCACTTCCAGTGTCTAGGCACAAAGCAATGTTACCCTTAACAAGCGCCATTTCCTCGAGGCAACGTCTTTTCTTAAACGACCGTTTTTTATCAGAGGATAATCCCTCTTTATTTAATGCATATTCAACATTTTACTTTAGTTTCATTTATTTCCGTAAAAATTGCCCATTTTGAAACAAAATGGACATGGAGGTAAAATCTTTCTTCGTAAGGGGAAAATTAAAGGCTGACCTAAATCCAGGGACACAGCAAAAGGCCAATCTCGGGAAATGGAGTAAAACATGAGTCATGTGATAAGTTTTCAGCGAATCTGCAGATTCCCAGACGTCTATGAGGGAAGGAGGAGTGTTTATTGTATTCCCCCAGACAGTGAAGTATAAATATGAAAATAAACTTCCAAAGGGATTGTGAATCAAGCGAATATCTTTCAATACGGTAGGCTGGCCAAGTCACCAGCCACCTGTTACTGGGTCCTTTGACAGACCAATTTATAGTACTACATTGGATCCCTTTCGCGTTACAGCTCATGTTTCCTTTGCCTACACATACACTGAATACTCTGGCCTATTCTTTACAGATTCTCCTCTTTCCTCGTACACATGACTACAATAAGATAACCGATAAATTATTCTTCACTCAACCGGATAACTACTGCGCTTTAATTGTTCAGTATCTACTTTCCACTTAGTAAGGGAAGAACAGACTCTAGCTATGGTAAGCAGCTCTCCTAGGAAAAGAACATTCCAAAATCAAACCATTGTTCTCTATTCATGGATAGTGCCATAGCTTCTGTACCATGGCCTTCAACTATCTTGAGGTAGTGAGTTCTCTTGCTGGAGGGTTCACTCGGACACTGTATTCTATTTGTTTCCTTATTTCGTTTCCTCACTTGGCTATTTTCACTGTTGAAGTCTTTGGGCTCATAGCATAATAATAATAATAATAATAATAATAATAATAATAATAATAATGAAAGAAAGAAAGCGATTCTGGAACAGAACTTCTCTCGCTACAAAGAAGTTTTTCAAGTGAACAACTGGAAACATTTTCCGAACTTTTCGTGTTTGTGTATTACAGAGAGAGAGAGAGAGAGAGAGAGAGAGAGAGAGAGAGAGAGAGAGAGAGAGAGAGAGAGAGAGATAGATAGAGATAGAGATAGAGAGAGAGAGAGAGAGAGAGAGAGAGAGAGAGAGAGAGAGAGAGAGAGAGAGAGAGAGAGAGAGAGAGATATTTGAAATAAATAGATCCTTCAATCTTGAGAATGCTGAGCGGTTCCGCTTGATTTTAGTTGGCGTCCTCAGAACTTTCAATGAATCTCAACTTGCCTCTGATTCCTTATCAAATGAAGCAAATAGTTTCTGATGCTCTTCGACGTGTTTGCAGTAATTGGCATTAGCCTTGAATTTCCTATAAGACCACTCTATACATGTGAATTATTTCATATAAACGCAAACACACAAACTGAATCTTTATTTGAAAAATATTCTTCGAGAATTTATGCAACGTATCTTCTTTAGCTTTTTATTCTTGTTCTCTGAATCATTTTACATTATTTGAAACATATTTTCCAATTATCATTTGCACAGTCGACATTATTCACCAATTGAAACTATTCTAATAACTCACTAAATGCTAAAGCATCAGGATTTGATGTGTCATCCATCCAAAGATTGAAGTCTTCACAGATAACCAATTCATTTTAATACATGATTATCATCTCAATGAGTTCACTGAATTCTTCAAAGAAGATACTGGCATTTGTTCTCGGAGGTTTGTGAACTGTTACGGTACAATGGACATTTTTCTGATTTTCTACGCAAAGTTTATTTCTGCATATTCGAAGCTTGATACACTAGTTATTTTTTATATTTTCAGATATGAGCCCGACACCCCAACTAGACCCGTCTGGCCGGCACGTAGCTTGCAGACTATTTCCTAAAGTGCATTCACCCACTCCCTCAACTCCCCCTCTCTCCTTCTCTCACAAACAGGACCCTTAGAGTGCTCACAAGACTGGTTTCCCCTTGAAGTGTTCCAGGTTACCTGACACCTCCGTTAATTTAGGAAACGCTTTACAAGAAAGGTGCATTATGTGTTGACTTTTGTCAAAGGTACATCTTCACACAGTATTTTGTAATTAAATCAAATGTGTTTTTGCATATATCAAACAAAAATTCATTTTTTTCAGTTGTAATAACCTTCAAACAACGTAACTCTGTTAGAATATTTCGACAAAAGCTTTCATTTTAGGAAAGTACATAGCCATATCTCTTAAACAAAACGATTTTGAACTGTATTTTGGAAATTCAGATGATTGCATTTTTGGCAAGGAGAACGTCTATATTTGATGTTTCAAATGGTCTCAAAAAGTTCTTTTTGCATATTAACGCAAGCAATTACGTCACGTACGCATCCCTTTTCTGACCTGGGTACCTCTTTATACAAATTTTCTTCAAAAATTCTAAGGAGTATTATTATGCCATTAACAGTAACACCACCATTTTCTATGAATTCCTTAGGAAGAGATTATAAGTTATATATAAATATATGTATATATATATATATATATATATATATATATATATATATATATATATATATAAATGTATGTATGCATGTATTACTAACTGAATGTTTACCGCGTCTCTTTAAACTATGTTCATCGTATTTCTTTGTCTGTTTCTTCACATATTTACGACTTTTATGCTACGATTATGCCAAAAGATGCAATAAGTGTCAGAGACGATAACTAAATGTGCCAAAAGCCTAAAATTTTCTAGGAAAAAATAAACAGACGAAAATATGTTTGCTCCGTCTTGCTCAGGTGTGTGCATTGCACATGTAAAGTATATCTTTCTGGATTTGAGGAAAGGGCCTCAACACTGCTTGGTCAGTAATCCTGAAATATGATGATAAAGTCCTTATGATACCCAGGGCTCAGGGAAGTCATTTCAGATTTTCCGGGCGGAGTGGTGTTGGACAGAGACGATCTGGAGAGCGAAGACAGCCTATTCAGCTGGGGGGACAGTGAAAAGCCCCTAAATTGTGTGTGTGTGTGAATGGGGGGGGGGGGGCGCTACTTAACGTGCTTCTTGGGGCTATATGAACATGGCCTTTCAGCAAAAAGGATATATTCCCAATACTGTTTATTTATATCATCAGTGCTTGTAGCTAAGCACAGAAACAGGCTAGACAGACAAGGATCAAGAAACAATAATTCCGAGAAAGATATATATATATATATATATATATATATATATATATATATATATATGTGCGTGTGTGTGTGTGTGTGTGTGTATATATATATATATATGTATATATATATAATTGTAAATTTAAAAAGAAAATGTGACCTTTTATCTTTATTAATGAAAATATACTTTATGATCCCAGTTATAGTGTCATTGGCTGACAATGTCGGGCATTAGTGCCGGGCATTAGTGAAAACTTTGAAACAATTGCATCATTACTGTAAGATTTTATATTCATCATCTCGATATTATGAACAAAAAATAAAACAAAATAAGGTGTATGATTTGAGTAGTATCATAATGAAAATGAAAGAAGAAAATAAAAATGTTGATAATTTAAGTATCTTAATGGAAATTATATATAAAGTTTTTGGCTCACAGTCCTACTGTACAGTATATATAATTACAGCAATGGGTACCGCCGGTGTCTCATGCTTGCATAATTGTTCACTAGCTCTTCCAAATCCAATGTTTTAACCACATGCTTTTTCTGTGGCTATCAACAACGAAGACCGCCAGTCATATACAATTGTTGTCATCCGCAGGTAGTTCTTCACAGGTTCCAACATAGAAAAACTAGTCACTGGAGTGGTTAGCATAGTCACTGGAGTGGTTAGCAAGATTTTAAGGATAGCTAGCAACTCCGAAGAGGCAACAGCTACGGTTTTTAGAGCAGTGTACACATCGATTAGGTTCTCTTGCTTCTTTTGCTCTCAGAACACCTTTGCAGAATGAATCTGTGAAACCAAGAGGATTGTATCAACGTGTGCACTGTAGAGCTTTGAGAACAAAAGGATTTTTTCCTCATCAAGGATCGGCGTCAATGACCTTAGATGTCAGGATGCCAGAAAACCTCAAATCAGTCAATCCTCATCAAGGATCTGGTTTGATTGAAGGTCAAATGCAGAAAGAAACTGAAATAGATATTTGTTACAGCTGAACCTGAGGTCAAATTCAGTGGTGCTATTACTGGCAAATATATCCCTATCTTTAAATGTCGTTTTTAGTTGATGTTCTGAGAAGACGCCATTTCCCCTTGTTGCTTCCCAAGTAAACTGGTTTTGAGGTTGTCTTTCAGTCTATTTGATGATTGTTGTCTTCTCTTGCTGCCATTTAATCCTACAGTACAGTGGATCTTAATTCTGGTGCGTCAATTTCAAGTTCTCTGGAAAACTCTTGCACTTCCTCATACAACTTCTCATATTGTCTGTCAGTTCTGATATTTGCAAAGATTTGTGTTTATTGTTGTGTTTATATGTACAGTCCTAACAATAGATAAACCTTCCTCTTGAAACAATCAGAAAAACTATAAATCTTTTAACATTACATTCTTGACGTTAGGTCAGATATTTCATTAGAAGCTTCATTACTTGACTCTTTATTAAAACCTACTTACATACCAATATATATATATATATATATATATATATATATATATATATATATATATATATATATATACATACATATATATATATATATATATATATATATATATATATATATATATACATATATATATACACACAAACACAGAATATATGTAAATGTATGTATTTATTTGCCTTTGTAGTGCTGGTAACTTTAAGTGGATGGAAATTTGTGTTTACTTTTCTTTTATACTTCCATTCTTCTGAAATATATTGAAAGATAGCGAGGTGAAATTTAGATATGAAAATTGAATCCGGTCACACCGGAGACCCTTTCAAAATATTCCCCCACCCCCCCTCCACCTCTCCCCTCATTGATGGCTCTACTAGTGGTGTGGAAATTTGACGCTTGTAGCTTAGCTAGCAATAATAATAACACTAATATCCTACTAAAGTTTGTTCAATCAATGCCTAAAAAAAATTGAAACCTAATTCCTTAAAACATGAAATTTTCGGAGCAAATTTGCTACTTCGTTTTTCATATTTACCGATTTGTGTTATTTAAACACGAAAAAACTTTTAATTTTAGCAGTAGGTACAGTATATATATATATATATATATATATATATATATGTATATATATATATATATATATATATATATATATATATATATATATATATATATATATATTTATACATATATATATATATATATATATATATATATATATATATATATATATATATATATATATATATATATATATAATATACCAGATTTACAATGTACAACTTTTAGTAAAAAATTCTTTCAAATGTTTTTTTAAAATGAAGAAAATCAGCGTTTTTTCTGTCTCAATGTCATTCCCATCATAATTCTTTCCATAGCTCTCCGAGTTGTAACTAAATCATTTTCTAAGTTAAAACTGGTAAGACCATCTGATTAAACACTTCATTTTGGAGAGAGTGGCATTTTACTTTTCATAATCTTATTTTGTTTTCAAAAAGCTCTCCATCCCACGCTTATTCTTCTTTTGATTTCGGTCTCGTGTCCTGGGGGAAACATCTACTGCCTGTCCTAGGTACGTATATTGATAAAAAATCTCTAGATGCTCGTCCATAACTCTTAATTGTTGTCTCTCTGAATTTTCATTGAATATTATCTCAATTTTAATCATATTCATTTTCAGTCCTACATTTCTGCTTTCTGTATTAAAATCAATCAACTTTTGCATTCCTCCCATCATTCACTCAACACAATTATGTCATCAACAAATCTTACAACGTTAAGGTATTCCCCATTAATACTTATTAATATTAGTTCATACATTTCCCAATTAAAATGCTTGAAAACTTCTTCTAGTTATGCTGTGAATAATTTAGAAAAGATGAGGTCCCCCTGTCTGACTCTTTCTCAATCGAAATTCTCACTATCTTTATGTAGTTTTAAGATTGCTGTACTCCCTGTATAGATATCTTTAAGTGTTCTAACAAAAGATTCATCTATTCCTTGTCTTTGAAGGGCTTTCATTACTGCTGAGGTTTTGACAGACTTAAAGGCTTTCTCATAGTCTATAAATGCCATAAACGGTGGTTTGTCATACTCATTTGATTATATTTTTATTAGCTGGTTGATCTAAAGTGTACAATAGAGATCAAAGGCTTTCATTTAATAAGTGAATCGTGTTTACCTGCTCAAAACCTGTCCAATACCATAACATCAGTCCTTTGGATTCTTGTCGCTAAGCTAATTCCAATTTCCCATGAAATAGAAACCAGGGAGTGTTTATAAATACCGCCACCCCCCCCCCCTCTCTCTCTCTCTCTCTCTCTCTCTCTCTCTCTCTCTCTCTCTCTCTCTCTCTCTCTCTGAGTAGTTTATGAATTCAATCCATATGTTAATGATTTTTGTTTCCTCATTACATATACCGGTATCATTCCTTCAACTAGACAATCTAGTGCGCTAAAAAAGTTCTTGTTAAGTAGTCGTAAGCAACCCGGGGCAAAACCAGTCTCGTAAGAGAGGGGAGTCGGGGGAGGGGGTGAATGGAATTTAGGAAATATTCTGCAAGCATATTGCCGGCCACAAGAATCTCCAGGTAACTTGAATGCGAATGGACAGTTACTCGCCCTCTGTAAGGCAGATTTATGATGGATATTAATTATTGCTTTTACTTCCCTTCTTATTAAATATTTAGCCAGTTCAGAAATATTATCGAATGAAAAACAAAGGTACGACTTTACAGATCATGTATGAATATGGTTTTTCATCAACGCTGACCGTAGAATTATGAGCAGCATGAAACATGGGAGACAGATATTTAGTCCTTGGTATTCTGGTAATTTTTTTTTTTTTATAAAAAAGTTATTATTACAATAACAATCACCTTTCACCAACTGAATTAGATAATTACACGTCGAATTCATAAAATATCCAAGCGTGAGAGACCTCATTAGAGAAAGTCTATGAAACTGAGAGAAATGGATCCTGCGAGATTACGAAGCCATAAAAGAAGAGTATTGAAGGTACTATAAGAAAGAAATCAAATATTGCTTAATTGACAATAACTAGTCTAAGGTTAAAAAGAAATCCTTCGTTGGAGATTTATCAGAACTGAAAAGGGTTAAAACGAAGTGTGTTGCAAAGCTAGAGAAATCTCATTATAGAGATAATAAAAATAAAACAAAATGATTAGATCAAAGGGAGGTTATTATTATTATTATTATTATTATTATTATTATTATTATTATTATTATTATTATTAGCTAAGCTACAACCCTACTGGGAAAAACAAGATGCTATAAGCCCAAGGGCTCCAACATGGAAAAATAGCACAGTGAGGAAAGGAAATAAACTATATGAGAAGTACTGAACAATTAAAATGAAATGTTTTAAGAACACTAACAATATCCAAACAGATCTTTCATATATAAACTGTAAAAAGAGACTCATGTCAGTATGTTCAACATAAAAACATTTGCTGCAAATTTGACCTTTGAAGTTCAACCGATTTAACTACCCTATTAGTTAGATTTGTTTCACAACTTAGTCACAGCTGGAATAAACTTCTGGAATACTATGTAGTATTGCGGCCTATGATGAAGACATGACTATTAGAAATAACTGCATGCCTAGCATTACGAAAAGGATGAAACTTTTTGGGAAGATCTGAATGTAAAGAATGGTCAGAATTATGAAAAATCTTATGCAACATGCACAACGAACTAATTGAACGACGGTGCCAGAAATTAATATCTAGACCGAAGTTTCTGTCCAATAAATTAGGACGAGAATCAGCAGCGGAAGACCAGACGCGAAAAACAATACTCGAAACAAGGTAGAATGAAAGAATTAAAACACTTCGTCAGAATAGATTGACCATCGAAAATCTTACACGTTTTTCTCAATAAGCTATTTTTGTGCAATTGAAGAAGAGACAGACCTAATGTGTCTCAAAAGAGAATTTTCTGTTCAGAATCACACATGAAATTTTAAAATTCATACAGATTTATTAAAGAAACATTATTAGTGCTGAGATGCGGATGTTGAAGAGCCAATGTCCTGGACCTACTTACAATCATACTTTGAGTTGTGTTAGGATTTAACTGCATGCCCCATAATTTGCACCATGCACTAATTTTAGCTAGATATCTATTAAGGGATTCAGCACCATGCACTAATTTCAACTAGATCTCTATTATGGGATTCAGGAGATGGAATTGATGCAAAGAGAGTAGCATCATCTGCATATGCAACAAGCTTATTTACTAGGCCAAACCACATGTCATATGTATTAAAAATGAAAATTAAAGGGCTAAGAACACTACCCTAAGGAACACCATATATCATATTCCTATATTCACTAGGGTTTCCATCGATAACAACTCTATGCAAGCTATTACTTGAAAATTCAATAATGATGATAAGAATAGACCCACACACTCCCAAATGCTTTAGTTTTAAAACAAGGGCCTCATGATTAACGCAATCAAAGGCCACACTAAAATCAAGGCCAATCATACGAACTTCCTGACCACAATCAATAGATTTCTATACAGCAACGGAGATTGAAAGAAGGGCATCACATGCTCCAAGGTCTTTATGAAAGCCAAATTGCAAACTGGGGAAGAGATGATTACCTTCAGCAAACCTATTTAGATGTTTTGTTAAAAGAAGTTAAAAAGAATTTAGATAATGTGGGAGTTATGGAAATTGGGTGGCAATCAGCTGGACTTGAGCTATTACAAACACATACCCATAATAGAATTACATTACCAAGTCTTCAACAAGTGCTACAAGCACCTCTTCTTGCTAACCTGCGCAAAATAATAACAGATAACTTTGGAGCTAAAAAATCGGCAGTCTTTATAAAAAACTAAAGGAAAAATACCATTTAGGTCTACACCTTCATTAGCATCAAGGTCCATCAAGAGAGCCGTAATTTCACGAGATCGAAAAGCTTTATTAGTTTAGCCTCAGGGAAACTGGAAAGAGGAAGATCAAGTTTCTCATTACTCTGCTTACTGTCAAACACATCAGCCAAAAGGGTTGTCTTTTCCTTTGGACAGTGAGTGACAGAGCCATCTAGTTTGAGTAAACAAGAAACTGTTAAGTCTATCCCAAAGACTGCCAATTTATGGATACCCCACCACTCAAGTTCCTGGGTTGTACCAGAAATGTTTATTTTATGATTAAATTGTATTCGTTTTCAGTTGAAGCATAAACTCTCTGAGAAAAGTTCTAAGCTGAGTATTGTTATTCCAAGTCAAATCTGATCTGTTACCCTTCCAAAGATTAAAGGCCTCCTGCTTCTCCAAATGAGCACGTCTACCATCATCACTGAACTACGGTTTGTCCTTCACTCGGTACCTTAGCACACGAGAATAGATAAGCCTATCAAGTATGTTGACTAGATTCTCTTTCTAAGGAGCAACAGGCTCAACACTATTAAAGCGAAATACTTGGCACTGTTTTTCCCTCTGAAGGAGCTGAGAGTTTTAAATTTTCGTGTTGGAAAACAAATAAATTATTTAAATCATGCAGTACTGTAGATCCTAACATGATAAAGAGAAATATTAAATAATGAAATGTCATTATTGAGTAATAAACGAAATATTGCAACCTAAATGGGATATTTACTATAGATTTTCTGATGACAGGAATCTAGGGTTTTGCATGTTCATATGCGCACCAGTCTCTTCAATCTATAAATATAAATAGATTAATTATGAAAATATTTGGCGTAAAATGTGGCTGTAGTTCGCCCCAAATATTTTCTTTCTTGCACAAGCATTAATCTTGTCTTATATCATCAGTTTCAATTGAATATCTTTCTAAATTCTCTATACAGATTTTGGTCGTTAACGTTGCATCTCATGGAGAGAGAGAGAGAGAGAGAGAGAGAGAGAGAGAGAGAGAGAGAGAGAGAGAGAGAGAGAGAGCAGGCAGGTTTTAGAAGTAGGTATTCAACAACTGACCATATCCATGTAATCAACCAGTTAATAAAAAAAAGAAATCAACATAGTATGACAAACCAATATTTATGGCATTTATAGACTATGAGAAAGCCTTTGATTCTCTTAAAACCTCACCAGTAATGAAAGCCCTTCAAAGACAGGTAATACATGAATCTTTTGTTAGAATACTTGAAGATATCTATATATACAAGATGTACAGCAATCCTAAAATTACATAAAGATAGTGAGAATTTCGATTGAGAAAGAAGTGTGACAAGGAGACCCCATCTTTCCCAAATTATTCCCAGCCTAGAACAAGTTTTTAAGAATTTAAATGAGGAAAATGTAGGAATTAACATTAATGGGAAGTACCTTAACAATTTAAGATTTGCTGATGACATAATTGTGTAAAGTGAATGATGGGAGGAATGCTAAAGATGATAGAAGATTTTAATAGAGAAAGGACTGAAAATGAATATGACTAAAGCTAGAATAATATTCAATGAAAATGCAAAGACAACAATTGAGAGCTATGGACGAACCTCTAGAGATTGCTAATGCATATACGCACTTTATACAGGCAATAAGTGTTTCCCCCAGGACACGAAACCGAAATCAAAAGAAGGATAAGCATGGGATGGAGAGCTTTTTGAAAACAAAATGAGATTATGAAAAGTAAAATGCCACCATCTCTAAAATAGCGAGTACTTAATCCAATGGTTTTTTACCAGTTTAACTTACGCATCCTAAACTTGGAGCCTTACTAAAGCCTTAGAGCATTATCTAGTTACAACTCGGAGAGCTATGAAAGAACAATGATGGGAATAACATTGAGACACAGAAAAAGAGGCGATTTTCTCCGTTTAAAAAACCATTGTAAGACTTTTTTTTCACGAAAAGTTGTATATTGTGAATTTTGTTAGCATTTACACAGACAAACACACAGACATACAGACACACACACACACATATATATATATATATATATATGTATGTATATATATATATATCTATATATATATATATATCTATATATATATCTATATATATATATATATATATATATATATATATATATATATATATAGATATATATATATATATATATATATATATATAGATATATATATATATATATACATATATATATATATATAATATATATATATATATATATATATATATATATATATATATATATATTGTATTATCAAGGTATATGTCAATTTGAAAGGTGACTATTTTCATATGATTTTGTTTTCATTTGAAAGTGAATGAACATACTGTAAGTGCTAAAATACTACATTTTCTTAGTGTTTGAATAGCACAAATCGGTAAATATAACAAACGTAGTAGCAAATTTCCTCCAAAAATTTCACATTTTGAGAAATTGGGCTCCAATTCTTTTTAGATTGGACAGAATTTAGTAGGAGATTAGTGTTACAGTATTATTATTGTTAGCTGAGCTGATGAAAAGCAGGATGATTTTAGCGGCAATTTTCCTCACCACTAGTAGAGCAATCAATGAGAGGAGGGGTGGGGGTGAGGGACTTGACTCCCCAAGACTAAAATTACCCCCCCCCCCCTCCACCCTCCACAAGCCTGAACTTCCCCCACCCCTCATCCCATGCCCCGAAATTCGAATGTGTAATCACTTTAATACCACATTTAGTTATATATATATATATATATATATATATATATATATATATATATATATATATATAGATAGATAAATAGATAACAAGTTGATTCTGGAAGTGTTTCTGGTCTCACCGGATGTAATTTCTATATCCAACTGATTTGGTGAATGCATTAAAAACTTTTGCCTGTTCAGCTTATGGCTAGGCAAAAAGTTCCCATTTTAACAATTTCTAACTTTATAATAACTTCCCAGGGATGATAATATAGACTCAAGCCATCATATGCTCACGCAATAAATCTATCTATTGCTAGAAGTTGAATACTAGGAGGAAATGCCAAAACATCTGCACATTGTGATCACTACTATGTATATGTACTCCTCCCGAGACACGTCATTATACTCACTAAATATTATTGCATTCTAGCCTATAATTGATTTTTTTTTTTTATTCAAACTAAAGCAATGTTTTAATTATGAAGTTTGTCTGGATAGATTAGAAAGTGCAAATCCTAATCATATAAATTCTCTAGTTCTGTTGAAGAGAAGAGTAGCTCTGATTCTATCATCAGATGATGTCATTTAATGCATCACTCAGATTTTAACAATAGAAGAAAATCTTTCCAGAGTAGACTAACTTATAATGAACTGATGTATAATCCTGTATTTACAACTCTGGATAGTCTTATAAAAGACTTTGGGCCACTGAAAAATCCCTTGGCAACATGGCATTAATGAGAAATACGCATGTCCCATGCTTGACGGATAATGAGACACCTGAACATGGGTTTTCTCATTTATTACAAAAGTTCGGAAGTACATCGGACACAGCTACACTCTCCAAGGGAGAGCCTTGTCAACTTGAGAGCGCAAAAGAAACTAAACTCCCCTCGCTATCAAAATGCAATCTTACTACAACAACATGCTGAGTTATTTGATGTCAAAACTCTAATTTTTCTTATGGAAGGGGGTGAGAGAGATGGACGTATCTCTCTTCACCGATTAATAGGTTGTGAGCTACCAGGTTTTAGTACCTTCCCCACTACAGGTGCACCTCATATCTTGGTTTCAAGTGGAATCTCCATTAAATCAGGCAAGGATATGGCCTAGGAGAGGTTACTACTATCCTTTGTAATAAGGGATAAAGTTTGGATAGTGGTGAGCAATGTCTTTTTGTTGATACACGATGGTAACTCTTTAGGACGAGATATTCTTGTCTTATTATGCAGCACTTTATCAGTAGATGGTAAATTTCTTTTTCATGAACTACCTACAGTGGCAGGGGGTTAGATGATTCGAGGGATTTTTCCTCCGGTTTTTAATGTCTTTGCATATGTAGTAGATTTATTTAATAATCTCTTGGCATGCCCTACGATTACATGTTCAATAACTAATCTATTTAGGGCAGCTTCTTCTGACTTATAAAACTGGCAGCTCCTATCATTAGATTTATGATTAGAGGTGCCTCAAGTGTACATTCTCCATGGTAAAGATTGGAGCAAGTATTACAAATTTTATCATTCTTGCAAACTTTGGAAGGATACCCAAATTTAAAGCAATTAAAACATTGCAGTGGCTTCCGCTTAAAAGGTCGAACTCTAATCCTTTCATTTTCTATGTCTATGTGGAAAGGTACATTAGCATCCTGGAAAGTAAGGATAATCATTGATGTTCCAGGTACTTTATGTACTTTCCACATTGATAATGGACACATAGCCTATATCTCATCTTCCGTAAATTCATATAGATCACTATTGAAGTTTCATCCTAATTTCTTTTATTAATCCATAGCACACAAATATTTTATGTAGCCCACCATAATTGGCTTCTCATGGGATTCGAGTAACGTGCAGGATTTAAAATTTTCCTGTGTTGCCCAAATTACACTTTTTTCGAATGTTCAAAGAAGTCCTTTTTAGTTTCTAAGTGGTCAACATAATTTTCTTTAAATGAAATGCTATAGGTCGTCAACCCTGCCGGGGCCGAGTCAGCATATCCAGGGGAAGGGGGGGGGGTTCGTTGTCACAAGAATACATAAGAAAAAAGAAAGAAATGTGATATTTGAAATTGTTTGATTCACCTGCTTGAAAACATTAAGGCATCACATGTTGGGAAGCAAATTTGCACTCTCCTCTACCGACACAATGAGAGTATACTTCCCAGATGGTCCACTCCATACCCTACACGAAGGATAGCACCTAAACAGATATAGAGGCACAGGTGTAAGCTGAACCCGCCTGTTAGGACTGAGACCAAGAAACTATGGAATCATCGTCCCCATATCTGTAATGATGGGCTTCCGGCCAAAAGCCGAGAGTCCTACCCCAAGCATTGGATCCCCCTGGATTCTGAAGACCCAAAACTTGAGAATAGTTCTGCCAAAAAGGTCCAAACCATCTTCGGGATGGCTGAGATCATCCAATACTTTCACACATAGCTTTGAGCACAAATACCTCCCTACCGTGACACCTCTTCCCATTCATCAAAGCAGGCAGCAATAACGGGTGTAGAAACATCCACGCCAGTGGAAATTACAGATGTAAAAACATCCACGCCATTAAAAAAAACAAAATATATATGTAAATATATACACATATACATATGGCGAATTTTACTCATAGGGTTGGGACAGCAACATGAAAGAAAGTTTATAAAATTAGAAGGTTGAAGTAATATCAAGAGGAAGAAAAGGATGAGAACGAGAGAAATTTAGATTCGAACTGGGGGAGCAATTTCCCCAACTTCGTGAGCCCTCTTGCCCGTCACCAAGTTTCAGCACGGGAATGATATGCCGTGCTGAAGCTCAATGACTTCATCAAGGCATTCTCTCATTAAGAGGGTCTAAACAAATGAATCATTAGAAAAACTGTCATCAACATGATCTACTCCAGGGTTCCTGCATCTCAAGTTCCAAGCTCTTATCTACCCTATAGGAAATGTTGATCATACCTGGAAGTACACCAGGGTTTGCTAGTGAAGCGGAACCCAGACAGCTCAGTAGTCCCAGGAGTCACCTTCAATGTACTGATGGACATAGTTGCCAAGACACACCTCCAGAATGCTCACTGGGGAATCTGGAATAGGACTGCAATGATCCGTCGACTCATTTTGCACAAATCTTTGATTAGTGTAATCAGGGATATGTGCCGGACGTGTTGGGAATGTCAGACTTGTAAGGTTTCAAGGGAGGTGGTTGCCCCACCAACCTTTAAAATAGTGACATTTTCTCCTTTTGAATTGGTTAAGGGTTTTTGCAAGCAGTTGCAAAGTTGATGTTATATTATTTCTACAGCTAGATGCCAAAGGAGCTGTGAAAAGGTCTCCTTGTTTGTTCATGTATGCCACTACCGTATTGTTATCACTCATCAGCCCATGGAGGAATGCCCCCCATGGAAGGCACACGCATGTCTACCTCATGACCTTCTAGCATGAAAGGGCTGTTTTGGGCTTTGCTTCTTGGAAGATTTAACCTTTGGGGCACGTGACCCTCTCTTATGCCCGTTGTCAAGCAAGAGACGATCTCTGCGAAGGGGTACTGAAGAGTATGGCCGAGATGTCATTTTCCTGTGGATGAGGGAGTCTTGATTCGACCTCCTTCAGTGCTCCGCAACTGCCTCAATGTCTTCCATGTTAAAGTGGAGGTCATCAATGTCTAAATTGGGCCCTTCATAATCACGTCTTGTGTGGCTATGGGTCCGGTGATGGAGAGGGGTGTATTGTTCCCGTTGTGCGTCCTTATGCAGAACCAACATTTACAACAATTGATGAGTTGACTACAACTTTCTCTTGTTGCGTGTGTTCTAGGGCTACAAGTGAAGATCATAAATGTCCAGATTGTGCCCGTCATAACCATGTCATGTGTGGCTATGGGTCCAGTGATGGAGAGGGGTATATTGTTCCCATTGTGCGTCGTTATGCAGAACCAGTATTTACAACAATTGATGAGTTGACTACAACTTTCTCGTGTTGTGTGTGTTCTAGGGCTACAAGTGGAGGTCATCAATATCTAGATTATGGCCGTCATAATCACATCATGCGTGACTATGGGTACAGTGATGGAAAGGGGAATATTGTTCCAGTTGTGTGTCCTTATGCAGAACCATCATATACAACAAATGTTGAGGCGTCTACAACTTTCTTGTATTGTGTGGGTTCTAGGGCTACACGTGGTGGTCATCAATGCCCAGATTGTGCCCGTCAAAATTATGTCATGTGTGGCCATGGATACAGTGATGGAGAAGGGTATGTTGTTCCAGTTGTGTCCGATGTGCTTTACCAAGAAAAAGGTTGTTTGTAATCTTGAAGATGAAACAGCAAATCTTGAGGTGCCAGCTGAAAATATGAAGAAAACTTCCGACAAGAAGCTTCCTCCAGTTAATCCTGGTGCTAGATAGCATTTCCATACTTGACTGTGATTAAGATTGAGGAGATGCTCAAAATGTTTTGGCCGTCATCACTGATATTTAAGACAGTTTCTATCGGCTTGGCACGATTCAAGGAGTTTTGAAACAATTATATAACCTTATCTTAATTTACTGTTTACGAAAAAAGTCTATATTAGCATTAGAAGAAATCTCGATGGATATGAAAGTATTGCTAAGGACGGCAGCAACCCACAAATCAACAGGAAATGGACAAAGATTTTACAAATGTTTATGTAAAACAAAATTTGTTAGAAAAACATTTTGTCAAGAGGAATTTTTTATGCAATTCAAAAGGTCATTCAAGCTTGAATTGTTGTAATAAATAAAATGTGAATATTTTCGTCATGGACTCCGCCAGCTAAGCTGGGAAGCTTTTATGTTTTCGCCCCTGTTTGTCTGTTTGTGAATAAATTCCTGACCACAATTTTACCCATAGAGTACTGAAACTTTCAAGGATTACTTTCTATGTTGAGATGTGGAAGTGATTAAATTTTGAAAGTCCTACGTCTGGTCGACCGAATTAACCCTAACCTTAACCCCTATTTCACACATGGTTGTCACACAGACTTCAAATACGCCTACAGTCTAAATTGATTCTGGGAAAGGCAGGCTGGTTTCTAGAAATAAGCTGCCGTGGCGGAGGTCTGCACTCTGAGTACTTTTCTAGTTTTCTATGTAACATTAAACATAAAGTGTTCTATTAGTTGCATATCTATTTTAGATTGAACATACTTCAGTTACATATTCAATAAAATGTTAAACCTATGCGATTTATATACTTTACCAAAGTACAGTGACACATTCTGTAGAATTCTTAGGTATTGTCGAAATTTCCTTGGTAGTGTGTGTAACGTCAGAACACATCGAAATTATGTCATACTTTGCTTAAAACTGGCAGGTATTCTAAAGAGGACAAGAGTACCTAGGCTTTATATAAAGTACCGAAATTTAAACTTTGCAGCTAACATATACATATAATCACGGGCGAGCACACACTTGTGTTCCTGTAAGTTTTACATACACACACAACACACACACACACACATATATATATATATATATATATATATATATATATATATAATATATATATATATATATATATATATATATATATATATATATATATATATATATATATATATATATATATATATATATATATAAAACTATGGAGACTCGCTTTCTAACATCTGAGAGATCATTAGACCCCGAAAAAAACAAATATTAGCAAAGTTTCCCAACTTAACGGCAAATAATATCAAAGAGAAACACAGCAGAAATGTCTCTGAGAGAGAACACAGTACTTGAACGATAGATCAGATAAGAACAAAACCTGAAAGATTCTCTCACAATCACTAACGGAAGTTAGGTAAATCTGATCGCAAAACTTGATTTATAAACCTTTGCTGATTCTGATTATTATTATCATTATTAAGATCATATGGAAACAAAATACTTCACAATAACCTGCCTATACGAAAAGACTTAAAAACACAAAGTAAAAATATGAAAACACAGAAAATTAACATACAAATTGATGAAGATAAATCCACTAAGACACTAAAATTTGCTTACATAAACAAATGAATAATAATGCAGAACTTCACCCCCCCCCACCACCACCACCCCAAACAATCAACGCCCCCCCCCCTGCCCCAACCAATCAACGCCCCCCCCCCTTGCCCCAACCAATCAACGCCCCCCCCCCTGCCCCAACCAATCAACGCAACCCCCCCCCCCCCCCCAACCAAGGGGATACACTTGTGAACGTCTTCTCTAGGTAAAATCCTTCCTAAATTCGTAAAGGATTCTGCCGTCGTTATCACGGGAAGCATGTGCTGTCGGTCATCTACCCTTTGAGGGTAATCCCCTAACCCAGACCCTATTTGGGCCCTTGACTTACCTTATTAAAATACTATTAATCACACACACATATTTATATATATACATATATATATATATATATATATATATATATATATATATATATATATATATGTATATATATAAACACGTACATATACAAATGTATATATAAAGGTGCATATTTGTGTGGGTGTACAGGTAAGTATTATAAGCATTATTATAAGTAATTTCGGCAATATTAAAACCATCTCATATCTAAAGACCAGAACTAATATTCATTTTCACTACAGTTTTACCTATAGAATCTATATTTTTCTCTCAAGTAACTTCAAGGACACATGATTTTGAGAACAAGATTCTCGAGTTTCATTAAGCACTTTCTTCTACATAAAAAAACTTTCTTTTGATACAGTAAACCTTACTGAAACATTTTGTAGTTGAAAAACTACTTCAAAAAATGAAAAGACGAATAGTTAGTAGTATATGAAAAATCAACAGCCAGTTAAAACTAAGAAATAGGAACGTTTGGTCAAGGGGTCGAGAGGGGAGTGAATCTGGCGGGGGGAGGGGAACGGGTTCTTTGCTTGACGGCTTCGTCCTTCCTCTGGATTTCAAGGTTGCAATTGGGGGGTGGAGGGTCAACGATGCCCAAATGGACAAACCTTACAATAAATAACGCAAGAGGGGCCACGGAGGAGCTGGCTCAAGTCTCATATAAGAAGCTCTTCAGTTCAGTACCAGCTCCAGAGCAGTCGTGATCTCTGCCCTTCCCGTGCCTCGACACAAACACACATTTAGGTAAGTTAGAATTGTGTTCATACTCAGTAATTATTTTCAGCAACTTCGGTATTTCTTTATCTATTGATAATTTGAAATGGAAGGACCTGTGAACATTTTCTAAAACTTCTATGAATGCCGATTAGTATATACATTATTATTCTATATTAGTTTTGTTGAAACGTGATATATACTCTCATATATCATGTATGCACACGCATTATACATCTATGCACACACACAAACATATATATGTACATATATACATATATGGGTGTATATATATATATATATATATATATATATATATATATATATATATATATATATATATATAGTGTGTAGACATAGATATATATATATATATATATATATATATATATATATATATTGTAGGTAGTAGGTTACCAAGGGCACCAGTCACCCGTTCAGATACTACCACTAGAGAGTTAGGGGGTCATTTGACTGGCCAGACAGCACTACATTGGATCCTTCTTTCTGGTTACGGTTCTTTCCCTTTGCCTACACAGACAGTGAATAGTCTGGCATATTCTTTACAGATTCTCCTCTGTCCTCATACACATGACAACACTGAGATTACCAAACAGTTCTTCTTCCCCCAAGGGGTTAACTAGGGCAATGTAATTGTTCAGTGGCTACTTTCCTCTTGGAAAGGGTAGGGGAGACTTTAGCTATGGTAAGCAGCTCTTCTGGGAGAAGGACAATCCAGAATCAAACCATTGTTCTCTAGTCTTGGGTAGTGCTATAGCCTCTGTACCATGGTCTTCCACTGTCTTGGGTTAGAGCTCTCTTGCTTGAGGGTACACTCGGGCACAGTGTTCTATCTAGTTTCCCTTCCTCTTGTTTTGTTGAAGTTTTTATAGTTTATATAGGAAATATTTATTCTAATGTTACTTTTCTTAAAATATTTTATTTTTCCTTGTTTCCTTACCTCCCTGGGCTATTTTCCCTGTTGGGGCCACTGGGCTTATAGCATCCTACTTTTCCAACTAGGGTTGTAGCTCAGCCTTTAATAATAATATAATAATAATAATAATAATAATAATAATAATATACATATATATATATATATATATATATATATATATATATATATATATATATATATAGTGTGTGTGTGTGTGTGTGTGCATTCCTAATGCAAGTGTATACATTATTTATGTGAGTGAATATCACGTTTCAACAAAATAAATATAGTATGACAATGGACTAAAATATATATATATATATATATATATATATATATATATATATATATACATATATATATATATATTTATATATATATATATATATATATATATATATAGATATATAGATAGATAGATAGATAGATATAGATACATGATAGATAGATAGATAGATAGATAGGTAGATATATGGATAATTAGTTTTTCGTGTGTAAAATAGTTTCATTGCAGCTATGCAAACAAAATCATTATTATAACCTGACATCATTGTCATCATTTACAAGAAAGATCCCCGTTGTATTCTTAGTCTTTTCACATAGTTTATGACGTTGTATAAGAAGGTAAGACTATTTCGACAACATTCAAGAACAGACTGACCACCATTTTTTATGTGTAATACTTTTGAAAAACGAGTCAGAAAATCTCTACTCTTTACGTAGATTAGAAATTTCATACCGATATATTACATATATAAAAAGCATAGCTTTAAAACACTGCTTCCGAACATCATCAAAATAATAATAATAATAATAATAATAATAATAATAATAATAATAATAATAATAATAATAACGATATACCATATGTTCCTATATTTAAGAGAAATGAAGACCTCTGGAATACTTATTCTCTCATATTCTGATACATTGGGAGAGGCCTCCTCCTATAAACATTGAATACGAACTCAAAATAAGTGAAGGAACTCTTCCATAACCAAATGGGATTTGAGAAAAACTGACTCAGGGGAATGTGAGGTTTTTCCATTCCACAATTATGATTATGAAAATATTATTAATATCATTTATTATTATCATTGTCATGAATTAGATTTACTAAATGACCAATTTTAAAAGGCCATTATTATTATTATTATTATTATTATTATTATTATTATTATTAGCTAGGCTACAACCCTAGTTTTCCGGAAGAGCAGAATGCTATGAGCCCAACGACTCAACAAGGAAAAATAGCCCGATGAGGAAAGGAAATAAGGAATTAAATTAAGTACAAGAGAAGTAATGAACAACAGAAATAAAATATTTTAAGAAGAGTAACAAAATTAAAATAGATCTTCAATATATAAATTATAAAAAGAGATTTATGTCAGTCTATTCAATAAGAAAACACATTTGTTGCAAGTTTGAACCTCTGAAGTTCCACGGATTCAACTACCTGATTAAGATCATTCCACAACTTGGTCACAGCTGGAATAAAACTTCTAGAATATTGTGTAGTATTGAGCCTTATAGTGGAGAAGGCGTGACTAGAAGAATTAACTGCTTACCTGGTATTACAAACAGGAGGGAACTGTCTGAAGAGATCTGAATGCAAGGATGGTGGTAGAGATTAACATCTAGATCAGGAATAAGACATTTAATACACCGTAAGTTCCTGTCTAACAAATTAAGATGAGATTCTACAGCTGAAGACAACACAGGAGAACAATGCTCGAAACAAGACAGAATGAAATAATTAAAACGCTTCTTCACAGAAGATTGATCACCGAAAATATTTAGACACTCAATAATCCTATTATTTGTGCAATTGAGGAAGAGAGACCGAATTTTTCTCTCAAAAGTAAATTTACTATCAAGTATCTAACCTAAAATTTTAAAACTGATATACTTAAAAAAACAAACATTATCAGTGATGAGATCCGGATATTGTAGAGCTACTGCCATTGACCTTCATACTTTGAGTTTTGTTAAGGTTAAACTTCATGCCACACAATTTGCACCATGCACTAATTTTAGCTAGATCTACATTAAGGAATTCGGGAACACCAGATCTACATTCAGGAGATGGAATTGATTCAAAGAGATTAACGTCTTCTGCATATGCAATGAGCTTCTTTTCTATGTCAAACCAAATGTCTTGTGTACATATTATGAAAAGTAATGGGCCAAGAACACTATCCTGAGAAACACCAGATATCACATTCCTATACTCACTACGGTGTCCATCAACAAAAACTCTTTGCCGGAGGTATAAACAAACAAATGACAATACATAACCTGAGCTTGAACAATGTAGTGTTGAAAATGAGCTCAAAGATAGTTATGAATTAAAACCAGCATTTCCTTCTCATTTATCCACCTCGCTTCTTTGAACGACCAAAGCAAAAGCAGATGAAGAATCCCACAGCTTGGTAGCAGTTAGCAAATAGAGATGGAGTCATCGATCAGGTAATGAGAAGGTTTTGACAGCAAACCTTAACAGACTGGTGAAAACTTCAATATGACACAATGAAAACCAAATGCCAAGAAAATAAGTCTTGGGTAGTGCTATAGCCTCTGCACCATGGTCTTCCAGTGTCTTGGGTTAGAATTCTCTTGCTTGAGGGTACACTCGGGCACACTATGCTATTTTATTTCTCTTCCTCTTGTTTTGTTAAAGTTTTCAGTTTATATACGAAATATTTATTTTATTTTCCTTTATTCCTTTCCTCACTGGGCTATTTTTCCCTGTTGGAACCCTTGTTCTTATAGCATCCTGCTTTTTTAACTAGGGTTATAGCCTAGCTTGTAAGAATAATAATAATAATAATAATAATAATAATAAATATAAGACAGACCTCTTGCATCTTGGGTCATGACCTTTGTCTCCATGGAAAATCTTTCCTATTTCCATTTCTCTCAAGTGTTCTTTGTAACTCCTACTCTCTCTCTCTCTCTCTCTCTCTCTCTCTCTCTCTCTCTCTCTCTCTCTCTCTCTCTCTCTCTCTCTCTCTCTCTCTCTCTCTCTCTCTCTCTCGTTTTTCTTCAATATTTCCTTGTTTTAATAATACCTCTGTTACCATAAATAATAATAATAATAATAATAATAATAATAACAATAATAATTCCACAAAAACCCTGTACAACGGAATATTACACAAAACCAAATATAGAACGCAAATGTCTGTCCCTCTTCATGTCTGTCCAATCAACAAATTATCATTATCATTATTATTGTTATTATTCTCATCATCATCATTATTATTGTTATTATTATGATTATTATTATTATTATTATTATTATTATTATTATCATCATCATTATTACTTGCTAAGCTACAACCTTACTTGGAAAACCCGGATGCTATAAGCCCAGGTGAATTACATATGAAACATTTTGCAAGCAGATCATCTAGGCATGATGAGTTATGGTATCAGCAGCTCGCTATTAGGATTTGCATCGAGCCATTCGAATAGACTCGTCGTAACGCCTGAACTTACTACAGAAACAATGGACTTAGGATGCCTTGCGCAGTCGTCTAGTTTTCCATTGTTCATGTCAAGCATACAAAAGAGGAACAAGGATACTCGGACAACTAATGAATGATAAATTTTCTAATTTCAGGTTTGATTGCAAACATTGCAGGATCTCATTGGCAAGATGAAACCAATTGCTTTACTGCTGCTTCTCTCCGCAGGAATACAAGGTAAGTGAATCATTAGTGGTAGTATAAAAGTATTAGTACTTTCAAAGAGAAAATTTTATTTTTCTAACAATATTTCAGACATTCATATTTCATAATTACATCTCTCTCTCTCTCTCTCTCTCTCTCTCTAGGTAGAAGGTTGGCAAGGGCACTAGCCACCTGCTGAAATACTACCGCTAGGGAGTAATTCCTTCCTTTGACTGGCCAGACAGCACTACATTGGATCCCTCTCTCTGGTTACCGCTCATCCTGTCTTTGCCTACACATACACCGAATAGTCTGGCATATTCTTTCCACATTTTCCTCTGTCCTCATACACCTGACGACACTGAGATTACCAAGCAATTCTACACTTAAGGGGTTATCTACTGCACTGTAATTGTTCAGTAGTTCCTTTCCTCTTAGTAAGGGTAGAAGAGACTCTTAAGCTATGGTAAGCAGCTCTTCTAAGAGGACACTCCAAAATCAAACTATTGTTCTCTAATCTTAGGTAGTGCTATAGCCTCTGTACCATTGCCTTCCACTGTCTTGGATTAGAGTTCTCTCTCTCTCTCTCTCTCTCTCTCTCTCTCTCTCTCTCTCTCTCTCTCTCTCTCTAGTGTACACTCGGGCAGGCAGTTCTATCTTATTTATCCTTATCTTGTTTTTCTTTTCCAAGTTTTTATAGTTTATATATGAAATATCTAATTCAATGTTGATACTGTTCTTAAAATATTTTATTTTGATTGTATTACTTCCCTTATAATGTATTCATTTTCTTGTTTCCTTCCCGTACTGAGCTATTTTTCTCTGTTGGAGCCCTTGGGCTTGCAGCATCTTGCTTTTCCAACTAGGGTTGTAGCTTAGCTTCTAATAATAATAATAGCGTGTGTTTGGGTTTACAATTTAATTTCCCTCTATTATTTCTGATAGCATACCTACCTCTCACTCATTGTCTCTCTCTTTCACCTCGAGATGATGACTATGCAATCACGAGTAACGAATCTTAACCTTTTTCAGTCGTCATCGGCTGCGGGAACGGCGAGATAGCTTGCAACAATAGCAGTAAGTGCATCCCCTATCATTACATCTGCGATCGCGACAACGACTGCACGGATGCCTCTGACGAAGACCCGGAATTATGTGATGTAAGTGTGGTTCACGTGATAACTGTATGCTAATCAATTCATTAAGAGAATCAATTTATATATCTGAAGATAATTGTACTTTATAAATCTTTATTGGTTATCAAGAGTGAGTAACGTTGGTTGAGTTGGTGAAAGGTTAAATGCTTGAATGATGGAAGTGGTTGTCTAGGAATGAAAGGTATCGAGACAAATGTTAATGTTAAGGTGAACGCTTTTCAGGGGTTACTATCCTGAAATGAAATATACAGAACACGAGGATAAAAGAGTTTTGTGTGTGTGTGGGAAGAGAGAGAGAGAGAGAGAGAGAGAGAGAGAGAGAGAGAGAGAGAGAGAGAGGGGGGGGGGGGGGTACATTAGGCTAACCCAGGGAGACCAAAAATGCGCAATTAATATTTTCCACATATTTTTCCCAACAAGATTGAATCGAATGACAACTGCGAATATGTCCTCACAAAAGCCATTACAAAAGCCATTTCTATCTCTTGAACAGATATGGAGAAACACCAGATGCCTGATGGACTACGTGGAGTGTAAAAGATTTGGAGTAACCGAATGCGGTGAGATCTCAGAGTTCTGTTCCTCGGAAGCTCCCGGATGTGAGGGCAACCTGGACAAGCGTGTTTGTTTGGTAAATAAGTGATTTTATTTCCTTAATTTTATTTTATTTGACGTATAAACCGGTAGACTTACTTTACCTATTTTTATATGTAATTTTCTACATGCATTATAAGGAACATATTTGGGTATTCGTGTTCTAAAAAAAAAAAATCATTAATATTTCTGCTAATAATTTTCAAGACAAAAAATATATTACGGTACGGAAAATTATTAATTTTTTTATTATAATCAGTTTTATATAAAAAAATTAAGGTATTTAAAATAAATGAATTTCCTGATTAATTCTGATAAAAATGTAAATTCGTGAATCTCATGAATTCATTTATCTTTATATTTATTTACTGCAGATGCTTCAGTCTGGAAGGATTGATAAACTCGACAACTTTAATCTACTGGGAGAAATTACAGGTAATTTTTTTCAAATGAAATAATATAATTAAAACATCAAATTCTCTGGTTATAAACAAAGTTAAGTAACATGTTAACTCTTCTCATCATAAAGCGAATTCACAGGTAAATCTATTCCCACTACAGTATAGACAACGCTAAGTAACAGGTATACCGATACCAAAAGGAGAATTTTATTCAGAGGTAAATTTATTCCCATTACAGTATAAATAAGGTTAAGTAAAAGGTAAACTCTTATTATTATGTGAGTTCATAGGTAAATCTATTCCCACTACAGTATAAAGAAGCTTAAGTAACAAGTAAACGCTTATTACCATAGGGTCAATTCATGAGTAAATCTATTCCCACTACCGTATAAGTAAGGTTAAATAACAGGTCAACTCTCATTATTATGAGATGAATTCACAAGTAAATCTATTCCCACTACAGTATAGAAAAAGGTTGAGTAACAGGTAAACTCTCCTTATCATAAGGTGAATTCACAGGAAAATCTATTCCCACTGCAGCATGAACAAGGTTAAGTAAAAGGTAAACTCATGTTATTATAAAGTTAATTCGCAAGTAAATCTAACCCCACTACAGTGCAAATAAGGTCAAGTAACAGGTAAACTCTTCATTCTTATCACAGGGGGAATTCAAAGGTAAATCTATTTCCATTACAGTATAAATAAAGTTAGGTAACAGGGAAGCGCTTCTTTTCACAGGCGGAATTTATATAATAAATCTTTTCCCACTACAATATTATAAAAAATTAAGTAACTGGTGAACTCTCCTTATAATAAGGTGAATTCACAAGTAAACCTATCGCAACAACAGTATAAATAAGGTTATGTAACTGGTACGGTACCAAGTTCAGATTTGCTTTTGATATCTTTCACAACAAAAATATAACACAGAACCTGAGAGAAACCGTCATTAAACATGTATTTGTTTTCCTCCCCTTCACAGATAATAATCTTGAGAAATCGATGGAATTGGCAAGGAAGTTTCTCTTAGTCGTGCCCAACACAATCTCACACGATAGATGCCCCAAGATGTACACACTGGTAGGAGATCAGTGCCTCTCAATTTTCCACAAAGGCCTCGTAAGTGGAAATCTCCCCCTCTGTCTATTTCTGTCACTCTATGTACATTAGTCCAGGTCCCAATGGTTAATGAACAGTCTTCATGTGATTCACATCCATATAGTGCATTTGGTAACACAATATTTTATGTTGATTAACTTGCGATATTTCTCTTCATTTTCCAGAACTATAACTCTGTTCAATAATTGCATAATTTTAATGATAAAGTAATTCAATAATTGCATAATTTTAGACGTACAGTAATCATAATTTTAACTGGAGTAAAGTAAAAGCCAAGAATACGTTTCCCATACCAGATAAAAATCTACATAATCTACTAAATTATAAATAAACTAAATATGTATTATTCTTTGTGATAATATACAGAATTTAATAGTCTACGGTAGTTTTCATCTAATGTACTATTTGCTTTGAAACCTATTTCATTCATAGGGTTAAACCTTTTTCCGTTCTTTTATGACAACATGGAGATTGTCTTCTGTACAGATGAGCTGGGCCGAGGCTCGTGCATTTTGTGGCGTCTTGAACGGCGACCTCTTAACGATTAAGAACATCAGCCACTTTGCTGAAATAGTTCGACACCTGCAGAGATACGGTGAGGTTCTACATCAAGATACCTCTTCCACATTCTTCCTGTCCTTCTTTGAATGATTAAACTGTATTTCAATATTGGTGTGTGGACCATACAAAACTAAGCTGGTCAAAATTTTCTTAGTTCTTCCACCAAGATATTCTGATTTTCCTATACTTTCCGGAATGGTATTGAAGATTATGTATCTTTATTGATATTCTTTTTTTAAAAGAAAAAATAGACTTATTTATAGAATAGCAAATTATAAAATTGCAATTATGACATGGGTTTTTTACAACAGATTGAAAATAATTTTCTTACAGAGCTGTCCTCTAATTTCTGGATTGGGGGATCAATCGCAAGTACCACTGTTGGATGGACATGGCTGGATGGCTCCCCTATGGAGATGGGATCTCCCTTCTGGGCGACGAGGTAAGATGATTCAGACCGAAATATTATATTACTCAAAACGCTTCTTATTATTTGGGCCAAGATTCAATAAATCCTTTTTCTACAATATTTTCTTATACAGATATTTAGGTATATAATACTGTAAGCTTTGGCAGTCCCAAAAGCTAATGCAGTTACACAAAGGATTTGTAAACTCCACCGTAATTCATAGTGTTTTTACTTCTAGTCAGTCTTTGCAATGAAACAAACTCAGTCTTGTCCACTTCTGTCAACAGGTACAGCCCCACCTGCATCCAACGAAATGTCACAACGGCCGCGTCAGAGACCATTTGCGATCGCTACTACCAGGCCCCTGAGAAGGTGATGAAGGGGCAGTGCGCCAGCCTTTCCTATGAGCATTCCTTCTACATGACTGACGAAAACTGCTTGAGGAGGATGAGTCCTCTATGTGTCTATCAGGGTCACGATTTCCCTAGAAGTCACGATCTCACAAGCTTTAGGCCCATTAAGAATGTTCCCTCAATAATCATTGGATAATAATCCGATCCTATGACACGTCCTTGGATCATATGAGTGTGATCTTGTGACCGAAAGGCATGACCTCAGATCCATGGCCATGCTCTCTGGTTCTAAGGGCGTATCTTTTGTATGTAAGGGCACATCCTCAGAAATAACAACCATGTCCCCAGATCCTGAGAGAACTTCCTTGAGTTATCATGGGTTTTATGGCCAATGGATGGCATCTTGTAATTTGTTATTTAGTCACATAGTTGATAATTGGTCATTTTTACCGATGAAATTGGGAATAATATGGTTTCATTGGAAATCCTCTTAATCTTATTTTATATACATGAAATCCTGCCAAATAAAATTTATCCCCAAGTTGCTTTGCTTTTTATCAACTTATCAAGGGTTATAATCACGTAAATTGTTTCAACTGTAATCATTAGTATAATCACTAATAGTCTTACTGATATCGTTATTCAAACCTTCACATGAAATAAGCCAAAAATACTATTAACTTGCTTATTCAAATCTTGATGAAAAAATGCACTTATAACTCAAGAGTGGAGAAAAATTAATGTAGATTTCTCCATTTATAAAATTAAAGCCTAACTCAAGAAAAGTCTACAAAAGTTTAAAATATTTCCCTGACAAACAAGAAGCTTAAGTTTCTCCTGTTTCCCTCTACTCTCATACACAATATATAAATTCTTTATTACTATTACTCCTTTAGCTAAGCAATGCCAGTGTCTGTCCACTAGAGTTCATCATTTCAAACGGGAAAGAATGTTTCAAACCTCCAAACCAATGGGTCACTGCTAAATTTCCCGTCCAAAGAACTACAGTTCTCTGCTTAATATATTTATTATACATCGGAATTATGGATACGTGTTTACAAACACACACACACACACACACATACACAAACAAACAAACAAACACACACACACACACACGCACACACACACACACACATATATATATATACATATATATATATATATATATATATATATATATATATATATACACATACATATATATATATACATATATATATACATATATATATATATATATATATATATACATATATATATATATATATATGTATATATATATATATATATATATATATATATATATATATATATATATATGTATATATATATATATACACACACACAAGAAATTATAATCTATCATTAAATGTCGTTATTTTCGTTTATTCAAATAAACCCCAATTACCTCTTAATATCGAATTCCCTCTACCTCAGGATCAAAGTCCAAAAAAGGAATTAATTTTCTGATAAGAGCTTCTAATCAGCCAAGGATTCGAACCCTGAGGTAACAGTCAAACCCCCTTTGCCATCTCTTTGTGGCCTGATGATAAATAGGTCGAATGACCATAAGCTCTTATCAAAAAATGAGTTTCCCTTTTGGTCTTTGATCACGAGTCAAGAGATAATTCGATAATTAATGGCTTATTTCAATACATACAAACCAACACACATATAAATACATAAATATACACACATATACATTATATATATGTACATATATATATTACCATTATTATAACTATTATTATTATTATCATTATTATTATCATTACTAACTGATAACCTACAACCCCAGTTGGAAAAGCAGGATGCTACAAGCCCAGGTGCCCTAACAGGGAAACTAGCCCAGTGAGGAAAGGAAACAAGAAAAAATAAAATATTTCAAGAGCAGTAACAACATTAAAATAAATATTTCCTATATAAACTATAAAAACTTCAACAAAACAAACGGAAGAAAAATTAGATAAAATAGTAGGCCCAAGTGTACCCTCAAGCAAGAAAACTAACAAAAAACAGTGAAAAACTATGGTACAGAGCCTAGGGCACTAACCAAGACTAGAGAACAATGATTTGATTTTGGAGTGTCCTTCTCCTACAAGAGCTGCTTACCATAGCTAAGGAGTCTCTTTTACACTTATCAAGAGGAGCCACTGTACAATTAGTTTTGCAGTTATCCCCTCGGGTGAAGAAGAATTGTTTGCTAATCTCAGTGTTGTCAGGTGTATGAATACAGAGGAGAATTGGTAAAGAATAGGCCAGACTATTCGGTATATATGTAGGCAAAGGGAAAGTGAACCTAACCAGAGAGAAGGATCCATTATAGTATTGTTTGGCCAATCAAAGGACCCCATAACACTCTACCGGTAGTATTTCAACGGGAGGCTGGTGCCCTGGCCAATCAACAACCTTATATATATATATATATATATATATATATATATATATATATATATTTATATGTATATTTATATGTATATTTATTTATGTACAATTATATATATATATATATATATATATATATATATATATATATATATTCATATATATATATTTATTTATATATATATATATATTCATATATATGTATATATTATATATATATATGTATATATATACATATTATATATATATATATATATATATATATACACACACTATTTTGTATAGACACTTGTGTAATACATACATTTCTGAACTACCATACTCATACACAGGCAAATGTAATGTATGCATATATATCATATAGAATATATATAAAATATATTCTAAAACTACATAAAGATAGTGAGAAAATCCCAACTGAGAAAAGAGTTAAATAAGGAAACCCCATCTCTACTAAATTATTCACAGCCTGGCTAGAAGACGTTTTTAAGAATTTATAATAGGAAACTGTAGGAGTAGATATCAATGGGGAATACCTTACCAACTTAAGATTTGCAGATGACATAGTAGTATAGTGAATCTAGGATGGAATCGCAAAATGCGATAGATATGAAGAGAAAGCAGAAATGTAGGACTGAAAATCAAAGAGTAAAACTAAGATAATGTTTAATGAAAATGCAGAGACAACAAATAAGAGTTATGGACGAACCTCTAGAGATTAGTAATAAATATACGTAAACAGGACAGACAGTGTTTCTCCAGGACACAAGAACTAAATTATAAGGATAAGCAAGGGATGAAGAGCTTTTGGTCAACGAGATTATGAAAACTAAAATGCCTCTTTCTCTACAATGGAAATTATATAATCAAATGTTCCTACCAGTATTAATTTATACTTCGGAAACTCGGAGCCTTACTAAACCCTTAGAACGTAAGCATGTTACAATTCAAAGAGCCATGGAAAGAATAATGATGAAAATAATACTAAGTGACAGAAGAAGAGCCACATGGATACGAGAGCAAATTAAAGTAGAGGATATTCTAACATGTAAGAAAAAGAAATGGATACGGGCAGGACATATAATGAGAATGGAATATAATAGACGAACATTAAGAAGAACGGAATGGTTCCCTAGAGATTGCAAAAGAAGCGGTGGAAAGGGAAAGGAGACGATGGATGGACGACCTAAGAAAAGTTGCAGGTATAAACTATCATAGAAAGACCAAAGAGAAACGGGATTGGAAGGACATGTCTGAAGCCTTTTCCTGCAGTGGACTAGGTACGGCTGATGATGATAAATAAATAAATAAATGATATATATATACATATATATATATATATATATATATATATATATATATATATATATGCACAATGCATTTAACTTCATGTTTTAGTCTATTAAAAGGTAGGAAACAAACTTATGTTTGTGCAACATAGCTTATACATATGGTATTCTGGGTTGTGACATTAAATCAACACCTCCCTCCTACCCCATATTGTGCGATATCGACCTCGAATAGATTCAAACACCTCATAGGTCAATCCAGCACCATAATAAACTATCAAATTTCCTTCAAGAACTTCAAAATCGGTCCGTCAGTTATCGAGATATGCCACAATGATCACAAAAATGTATAAACCTCTACTATCTTTTTTTTTTTTTTTTTTTTGAAGAGGTTCAGCTGTACATTGGACTTTTGCTTCCTAACTATATCCTTTGATGAATTTGGTCAATGAATCCTCTTGAGGCCCTTTGTGTCAATAGGCGTGGGAGGAGATGATGAGATTATAATATATAATATATATACGTATATATATATATATATATATATATATATATATATATATATATATATATATATATATATATACACGGAGCCTAACACCAGAAGGAAATAAAGTTAACATACTTTACTTTCTAGAATAGACAAAGTCACTTGACCCAGGAAAAACGGGCCAGTCGCCAAGTACACCAACTTAACAACCCAAGACATCAGACAAAAACCCAACAGAAATATCAAGAATAGTACTTCAACGGGAGGTGAAAAATGAATAAAAACAGAAATTCTCTCGGTCGTCAGACAAGCAAATCATAAATTCCAAATCTTTGGGAATTCTATTATCATCATAATCCTTTGAATATTACCACCAATATTTTTTACAATTATCGTTGTAATCATTATTATCATTAGTTGCAAATATAAACACACACATATATATATGTATATGTATATATATGTGTATATATTTATATATATACTGTATATGTATATATATATATATATATATATATATATATATATATATATATATATATATATATATATATAAAGTAAAATTAACACAGTGAGAGAAAAGCTATATTTATAAAAAAAAATCCACCAGAAAGACTAATTAAATATATAACAGCATTTGGAATCTATAATGAAAACCTTAGATCCATTCCTATTAGAACACATTCGAGCTATAATGTATAACAAAAATTATGTTCACAAATTAAACATTATTATAGATACATTTCCTACTAAGAGCACGCTTGAATATAAATTATATAAATATATATGTATATATATATATATATATATATATATATATACCATAAAAAAACACCTATACCCTTCTCCTAATACAAGATTTCGGTGAATGTGATGTGCATTACATTACAAAAACCAAAATCTCAGTCTTCATTTGATAGATAAACAAAGAGAATTAAACACAGATAAGGTGAAAAAACTTCAACAGCTTCACACAAAACCTTAGAAAAAGAGATAAACATTAATAAAAAGTCCCAGTGTAATTTACGTGGCAGTACTAATGTTCTTTGCTGTATTCCTTCAGTCCCGAACTGCAACAACTGATAAGGGTATGACTACTTCTTCTCACCCCTACCCAATGGACGAGGAGAGCTGGGGGTGACTATAAAATATGCATATACATATATACATACATACATATATATATATATATATATATATATATATATATATACAGACTCTTCTTCTATTATATATTATATGGGGGAATTATAATCTTATTATTAACATTTGAGCTTTTTAATTCTTTTTCAAATATACCTAAGCCCGAAATACCTTTTAACAACGAATTCTCCTGTTAAGGCATCAGACACCTAAAGAGTTAATTCCTTTAAAGTCAAAGACTTTAACTAGGCCAAGGATTCAAACCTTAGTGCTGAATAAAAATAAGAGTAACAGTCTGCTATATAGTTAACGGTAAGGTCTTAACCTTTACCTTTATTTGACCTTTATTCGTACTCAACGCCTTATCTTAATATCAATAATTAACCCAATTTTCTTTCTTCTGCTAAACACTTTTCATATTATATTTTGTTTATCACTTTCAGTGTCTAGGCACAAAGCAATGTTACCCTTAACAAGCGCCATTTCCTCAAGGCAACGTCTTTTCTTAAACGACCGTTTTTTCTCAGAGGATAATCCCTCTTTATTTAATGCATATTAAACATTTTTCTTTAGAGTTTCATTTATTTCCGTAAAAACTGCCCATTTTGAAACAAAATGGACATCGAGGTGAAATCTTTCTTCGTAAGGGGAAAAATAAAGGCTGACCTAAATCCAGGGACACAGCACAAGGCCAATCTCGGGAAATGGAGTAACACGTGAGTCATGTGATAAGGTTTCAGCGAATCTGCAGATTCCCAGACGTCTATGAGGGAAGAAGGAATGTTTATTGTATCCCCTCTGAGTGTGGAGTAAATACCGACAATCGCTTTGAGTAGGGAAATAAACTTCCAAAGGGATTGTGAATCAAGCGAATATCTTTCAATACGGTAGGCTGGCCAAGGCACCAGCCACCTGTTACTGGGTCCTTTGACTGAACAATTTATAGTACTACACTGGATCCCTCTCGCGTTACAGCTCATGTTTCCTTTGCCTACACATACACTGAATACTCTGGCATATTCTTTACAGATTCTCCTCTTTCCTCATACACATGACTACAATAAGATAACCGATAAATTATTCTTCACTCAACCGGATAACTACTGCGCTATAATTGTTCAGTAGCTACTTTTCACTTAGTAAGGGAAGAACAGACTCTAGCTATGGTAAGCAGCTCTCCTAGGGGAAGAACATTCCAAAATCAAACCATTGTTCTCTATTCATGGATAGTGCCATAGCTTCTGTACCATGGTCTTCAACTATCTTGAGGTAGTGAGTTCTCTTGCTGGAGGGTACACTCTAACACAGTATTCTATTTGTTTCCTTATTTCGTTTCCTCCCTTGGCTATTTTCACTGTTGAAGTCTTTGGGCTTATAGCATAATAATATTAAAAATAATAATAATAATAATAATAATAATAATAATAATAATAATAATGAAAGAAAGAAAGCGATTCTGGAACAGAACTTCTCTCGCTACAAAGAAGTTTTTCAAGTGAACAACTGGAAACATTTTCCGAACTTTGCGTGTTTGTGTATTACAGAGAGAGAGAGAGAGAGAGAGAGAGAGAGAGAGAGAGAGAGAGAGAGAGAGAGAGAGAGAGAGATCAGAAATAAATAGATCCTTTAAGCTTGAGAATGCTGAGCGGTTCCGCTTGATTTTAGTTGGCGTCCTCAGAACTTTCAATTAATCTCAACTTGCCTCTGATTCCTTATCAAATGAAGCAAATAGTTTCTGATGCTCTTCGACGTGTTTGCAGTAATTGGCATTTGCCTTGAATATCCTATAAGACCACTCTATAAATCTGTATTATTTCATACAAACGCAAACACACAAACTGAATCTTTATTTGAAACATATTCTTTGAGAATTTATGCAATGTATCTTCTTTAGCTTTTTATTCTTGTTCTCTGAATCATTTTACATTATTTGGAACATATTTTCCAATTATCATTTGCACAGTCGACATTATTCACCAATTGAAACTATTTCAATAACTCACTAAACGCTAAAGCATCAGGATTTGATGTGTCATCCATCCAAAGATTGAAGTCTTCACAGATAACTAATTCATTTTTCTACATGATAATCACCTCAATGAGTTCACTGAATTCTTCAAAGAAGATACTGGCATTTGTTCTCGGAGGTTTGTGAACTGTTACGGTACAATGGATATTTTTCTGATTTTCTGCGCAAAGTTTATTTCTGCATATTCAAAGCTTGATACACTAGTTATTTTTTATATTTTCAGATATGAGCCCGACACCCCAACCAGACCAACCCTCTCTGGAGACCCGTCTGGCCGGCACGTAGCTTGCAGACTATTTCCTAAAGTGCATTCACCCACTCCCTCAACTCCCCCTCTCTCCTTCTCTCACAAACAGGACCCTTAGAGTGCTCACAAGACTGGTTTCCCCTTGAAGTGTTCCAGGTTACCTGACACCTCCGTTAATTTAGGAAACGCTTTACAAGAAAGGTGCATTATGTGTTGACTTTTGTCAAAGGTACATCTTCACACAGTATTTTGTAATTAAATCAAATGTGTTTTTGCATATATCAAACAAAAATTCATGTTTTTCAGTTGTAATAACCTTCAAATAGCGTAACTCTGTTAAAATATTTCGACAAAAGCTTTCATTTTAGGAAAGTACATAGCCATATCTCTTAAACAAAACGATTTTGAACTTTGTATTTTGGAAATTCAGATGATTGCATTTTTTGGCAAGGATAACGTCTATATTTGATGTTTCAAATGGTCTTCTCAAAAAGTTCTTTTTGCATATTTACACAAGCAATTACGTCACGTTCGCATCCCTTTTCAGACCTGGGTAGCTCTTTATTCAAAACTTCTTCAAGAATTCTAAGAAGTATTATTATCCCATTAACAGTAACACCACCATTTTCTATGA
>NC_090743.1:19071507-19074007 GCF_036898095.1 Palaemon carinicauda
CATGCTTATCCTTCTTTTGATTTCGGTCTCGTGTCCTAGGGGAAACACCTACTGCCTGTCCTTGGTACGTATATTGATAAAAAATCTCTAGAGGCTCGTCCATAACTCTTAATTGTTGTCTCTCTGAATTTTCATTGAACATTATCTCAATTTTAATCATATTCATTTTCAGTCCTACATTTCTGCTTTCTGTATTAAAATCAATCAACTTTTGCATTCCTCCCATCATTCACTCAACACAATTATGTCATCAACAAATCTTACAACGTTAAGGTATTCCCCATTAATACTTATTAATATTAATTCATACATTTCCCAATTGAAATTCTTAAAAACTTCTTCTAGTTATGCTGTGAATAATTTAAAAAAGGTGTGGTCTCCCTGTCTGACTCCTTTCTCAATCGGAATTCTCACTATATTTATGTAGTTTTAAGATTGGTGTACTGTCTGTATAGTTATCTTCAAGTGTTCTAACAAAAGATTAATTTATCCTTGTCTTTTAAGGGCTTTCATTACTGCTGAGGTTTTGACAGAATTAAAGACTTTCTCATAGTCTATAAATGCCATAAAAAGTGGTTTGTCATACTCATTTTTTATTTTTTTTCATTAGCTGGTTGATCTAAAGTGTACAGTAGGGATCAAAGGCTTTCATTTAATAAGTGAATCGTGTTTACCTGATCAAAATCTGTCCAATATCATAACAGCAGTCCTTTGGATTCTTGTCGCCAAGTTAATTCCAATTTCCCATGAAAAGGAAACCAGTGAGTATTTATAAACACCCCCCTCTCTCTCTCTCTCTCTCTCTCTCTCTCTCTCTCTCTCTCTCTCTCTCTCTGAGTAGTTTATGAATTCATTCCATACGTTAATGATTTTTGTTTCCTCATTACATATACCGGTATCATTCCTTCAACTAAACAATCTAGTGCGCTAAAAAGTTCTTGGTAAGTAGTCGTAAGCAACCCGGGGTAAAACCAGTCTCATAAGAGAGGGAGAGTCGGGAGAGGGGTGAATGGAATTTAGGAAATATTCTGCAAGCACATTGCCCGCCACAAGAACCTCCAGGTAACTTGAATGCGAATGGACAGTTAATCGCCCTCTGTAAGGCAGATTTATGATGGATATTAATTATTGCTTTTACTTTCCTTCTTCCTAAATATTTAGCCACTTCAGAAATATTATCGAATGAAAAACAATGGTACGACTTTACAGATCATGTATGAATATGGTTTTTCATCAACGCTGACCGTAGAATTATGAGCAGCATGAAACATGGGAGACAGATATTTAATCCTTGGTATTCTGGTATTATTTCATATAAAAAGTTATTATTACAAGAACAATCACTTTTCAACAACTGAATTAGATAATCACACGTCGAATTCATAAAACATCCAAGCGTGAGAGACCTCATTAGAGAAAGTCTATGAAACTGAGAGAAATGGATCCTGCGAGATTACGAAGCCCCAAATGAACAGTATTGAAGGTACTATAAGAAAGAAATCAAATATTGTTCAATTGACAAAAATCATTTTAAGGTTAAATAGAAATCCTTCGTTGAAGATTTATCAGAACTGAAAAGGGTTAAAACGAAGTGTGTTGCAAAGCTAGAGAAATCTCGTGATGGAGATAATTAAATAAAACAAAATGATTAGATCAAAGGGAGGTTATTATTATCATTATTATTATTATTATTATTAGCTAAGCTACAACCCTACTGTGAAAAGCAAGATGCTATAAGCCCAAGGGCTCCAACATGGAAGAATAGCACAGTGAGGAAAGGAAATAAACTATATGAGAAGTACTGAACAATCAAAATGAAAGTTTTAAGAACAGTATCAATATCAAAACAGATCTTTCATACATAAACTTTAAAAAGAGACTCGTATCAGTATGTTTAACATAAAAACATTTGCTGCAAATTTGACCTTTGAAATTCAACCGATTTAACTACCCTATTAGGAAGATCGTTTCACAACTTAGTCACAGCTGGAATAAACTTCTGGAATACTATGTAGTATTGCGGCTTATGATGAAGACATGACTATTAGAAATAACTTCATGCCTAGCATTACGAAGAGGATGAAACTGTTTGGGAAGATCTGAATGTAAAGAATGGTCAGAATTATGAAAAATCTTATGCAACATGCATAACGAAGTAATTGAACGACGGTGCCAGAAATTAACATCTAGATCAGGAATAAGAAATTTAATAGACCGGAAGTTTCTATCCAATAAATTAAGACGAGAATCAGCAGCTGAAGACCAGTCTCAAAAAACAATACTCGAAACAAGGAAGAATGAAAGAATTAAAACACTTCATCAGAATAGATTGACCACCGAAATCTTACACGTTTTTCTCAATAAGCTATTTTTGTGCAATTGAAGAAGACAGAGCTAATGTGTCTCAAAAGTGAATTTTCTGCTGAGAATCACACATGAAATTTTAAAAGTCATACAGATTTAAAGAAACATTTTTAGTGCTGAGATGCGGATGTTGAGG
>NC_090743.1:19076507-19104007 GCF_036898095.1 Palaemon carinicauda
GAAAAGCATTAGCTTTAAAACACTGCTTCCGAACGACATCAAAATAATAATAATAATAATAATAATAATAATAATAATAATAATAATAATAATAATAATAATAATAATAATAATAACGATATACCATATGTTCCTATATTTAAGAGAAATGAAGACGTCTGAAATCCTTATTCTCTCATATTCTGATACATTGGGAGAGGCCTCCTCCTGTAAACATTGAATACAAACCTAAAATAAGTGAAGAAACTCTTCCATAACCAAATGGGATTTGAGAAAAACTGAGTTAGGGTAATGTGAGGTTTTTCCATTCCACAGTTATGATTATGAAAATATTATTGATATTATTTATTATTATCATTGTCATGAATTAGATTTTCTAAATTACCAATTTTAAAAGGCCATTATCAATTATTATTATTATTAATATTAATATTATTATTATTATTATTATTATCATTATTATTATTATTATTATTATTATTATTATTACTATTATTAGCTAAGCTACAACCCTAGTTTTACGGAAGAGCAGAATGCTATGAGCCCAACGACTCAACAAGGAAAATTAGCCCAATGAAGAAAGGAAATAAGGAGATAAATAAAGTACAAGAGAAGTAGTGAACAACTGAAATAAAACATTCTAAGAAGAGTAACAACATTATAATAAATCTTCCATATATAAATCATAAAAAGAGATTTATGTCAGTCTATTCAACAAGAAAACACATTTGTTGCAAGTTTGAACCTCTGAAGTTCCACGAATTCAACTACCTGATTAAGATCATTCCACAACTTGGTCACAGCTGGAATAAAACTTCTAGAATAGTGTAGTATTGAGCCTTATGGTGGAGAAAGCGTGACTAGAAGAATTAACTGGTTACCTAGTATTACAAACAGGATGGAACTGTCAGAGATCTGAATGCAAGGATGGTCAGAATTATGAAAAATCTTATACAATATGCATAACGAAATAAATGAACGACGGTGCCAGAGATTAACATCTAGATCAGGAATAAGACATTTAATACACCGTAAGTTCCTGTCTAACAAATTAAGATGAGATTCTACAGCTGAAGACAACACAGGAGAACAATGCTCGAAACAAGACAGAATGAAAGAATTAAAACACTTCTTCACAGAAGATTGATCACCGAAAATATTTGGACACTCAATAATCCTATTATTTGTGCAATTGAGGAAGAGAGAGACCGAGTTTGTTTCTCAAAAGTAAATTTGCCATCAAGTATCAGACCTAAAATTTCAAAACTGATACACTTAAAAAAAAAAAAAAAACATTATCAGTGATGAGATCCGGATGTTGTAGAGCTACTGCCCTTAACCCTCTTACAAGCGTACATTGAGATTTGTTAGGGTTAAACTTCATGCCCCACAATTTGCACCATGCACTAATTATTAGCTAGATCTACATTAAGGAATTCGGCAACACCAGATCTACCTTCAGGAGATGGAATTAACTCAAAGAGACTTGCGTCATCTGCATATGCAATGAGCTTCTTTTCCAAGTCAAATCACATGTTATGTGTACATTGAAAACTAATGGGCCAAGAACACTATCTTGAGGAACACCAGATATCACATTCCTATACTCACTATGGTGTCCATAAACAACAAAAACTTTGCCGGAGGTATAAACAAACAAATGACAATACATAACCTGAACTTGAACACTGTAGTGTTGAAAATTAGCTCAAAGATAGTTATAAATTAAAACCTGCATTTCCTTCTCATTCATCCACATCGCTTTTTTGAACGAAAAAGCAGAAGCAGATGGAGAATCCCACAGCTTGGTAGCAGTTAGCAAATAGAGATGGAGTAATCGATCAGGTAATGAGAAGGTTTTGACAGTAAACCTTAACAGACTGGTGCAAGCTTCAGTATGACAATGAAAACCAAATGCCAAGAGAATAGGTCTTGGGTAGTGCTATAGCCTCTGTACCATGGTCTTCCACTGTCTTGGGTTAGAATTCTCTTGCTTGAGGGTACACTCGGGCACACTATGCTATCTTATTTCTCTTCCTCTTGTGTTGTTAAATTTTCAGTTTATATACAAAATATTTATTTCTATGTTGCTACTGTTCTTAAGATATTCTATTTTCCTTTACTCACTAGGCTATTTTTCCCCGTTAGAAACCTTGTGCTTATAGCATCCTGCTTTACAAACTAGGATTATAGCCTAGCTTGTAAGAATAATAATAATAATAATAATAATAATAATAATGATAATAATAATAATAATAATAATAATAATGATAATAATAATAATATAAGACTGACCTCTTGCATCCTGGATCATGACCTTTGTCTCCATGGAAAATCTTTCCTATTTCCATTTCTCTCAAGAGTTCTTTGTAACTCCTACTCTCTCTCTCTCTCTCTCTCTCTCTCTCTCTCTCTCTCTCTCTCTCTCTCTCTCTCTCTCTCTCTCTCTCTCTCTCTCTCTCTCTCTCTCTCTCTCGTTTTTCTTCAATATTTCCTCATGTTTTAATAATATCTCTGTTAACACAAATACTACTACTACTGATACTACTACTACTACTACTACTACTAATAATAATAATAATAATAATAATAATTAATAATAATAATAATAAATTCCATAAAAACCCACAAAACAAAATATAGAACACAAATGTCTGTCCTTGAACTAACCCCCACCCCACCCTCTTCATGTCTGTCCAAGCAACAAATTATTATTATTATTATTATTATTATTATTATTATTATTATTACTTGCTAAGCTACAACCCTAGTTGGAAAACCCGGATGCTATAAACCCAGGTGAATTACATATAAAATCTTTTGGAAGCAGGTCATTTAGGCATGATGAGTTATGATGTCAGCAGCTCGCTATTAGGACTTGCATCGAGCCATTCGAATAGACTCTTTGTAACGCCTGAACTTACAATAGACAATGGACTTAAGATGCCTTGCACAGTCGTCTAGTTTCTCATTGTTCATGTCAAGCATATAAAAGAGGAACAAGGATACTCGGACAACTAATGAATGATACATTTTCTAATTTCAGGTTTGATTGCAAACATTGCAGGATCTCATTGGCAAGATGAAACCAATTGCTTTACTGCTGCTTCTCTCCGCAGGAATACAGGGTAAGTGAATCATTAGTAGTAGTATAAAAGCATTAGTACTTTCAAAGAGAAAATTTTATTTTTCTAACAATATTTCAGATATTAATATTTCATAATTACATCTCTCTCTCTCTCTCTCTCTCTCTCTCTCTCTCTCTAGGTAGAAGGTTGGCCAGGGCTGAAATACTACCGCTAGGGAGATATTGGGTCCTTTGACTGGCCAGAGAGTACTACATTGGACCCCTCTCTCTCGTTATGGCTCATCCTGTCTTTGCCTACACATACACCGAATAGTCTGGCATATTCTTTCCAAATTCTCCTCTGTCCTCATACACCTGACGACACTGAGATTACCAAGCAATTCTACACTTAAGGGGTTATCTACTGCACTGTAATTGTTCAGTGGTTACTTTCCTCTTAGTAAGGGTAGAAGAGACTCTTTAGCTATGGTAAACAGCTCTTCTAAGAGGACACTCCAAAATCAAACCATTGTTCTCTAGTCTTGAGTAGTGCCATAGCCTCTGTACCATTGCCTTCCACTGTCTTGGATTAGAGCTCTCTCTCTCTCTTTAAGGTACACTCGGGAACGCAGTTCTATCTTATTTATCTTCCTCTTGTTTTTATTTTTTTAAGTTTTTATAGTTTATATATGAAAGATCTATTTTAATGTTGTTACTGTTCTTACAATATTTTATTTTGATTGTATTACTTCCCTTGTAATGTATTCATTTCCTTGTTTCCTTTCCGTACCGAACTATTTTCCCCTGTTGGAGTCCTTGGGCTTGCAGCATCTTGCTTTTCCAACTAGGGTTGTAGCTTAGCTTCTAATAATAATAATAGCGTGTGTTTGGGTTTAAAATTTCATTCCCCTCTATTATTTATGATAGCATATCTACCTCTCACTCATTGTGTCTCTCTTTCACCTCGAGATGATGACTATGCAATCACGAGTAACGAATCTTAACCTTTTTCAGTTGTCATCGGCTGCAGTAACGACTACATAGCTTGCAACAATGACACTAAGTGCATCTCCCATTCTTCCATCTGCGGTGATTATAACTCATGCGCGGATGCCTCTGACGAAGATCCGGAATTATGTGCTGTAAGTGTGGTTCACGTGATAACTGTCTGCTAATCAATTCTTTAAGAGAATCAATTTATATATCTGAAGATAATTGTACTTTATAAATCTTTATTGGTTATCAAGAGTGAGTAACGTTGGTTGAGTTGGTGAAAGGTTAAATGCTTGAATGATGGAAGTGGTTGTCTAGGAATGAAAGGTATCGAGACAAATGTTAATGTTAAGGTGAACGCTTTTCAGGTGTATGAGAGAGAGAGAGAGAGAGAGAGAGAGAGAGAGAGAGAGAGAGAGAGAGAGAGAGAGAGAGAGAAAGAGAGAGAGAGAAAGAGAGAGAGAGAAAGAGAGAGAGAGAGAGAGAGAGAGAGAGAGAGAGAGAGAGAGAGAGAGAGAGAGAGAGAGAGAGAGAGAGAGAGAGTGCATTAAGCTATGCCAGAGAGACCAAAATTGTGCAATGAATATTTTCCACATATTTTTCCCAACAAGATTTGAGTTGAATGACAACTGCGAATGTGTCCTTACAAAACCTATTTCTGTCCTTTAAAAAGGTATGGAGGAACACCTTATGCCAGAATAACTACGTGGAGTGTACAAGGAATGGAGAGACCAAATGCGTTAAGATCTCAGAGTACTGTTTTTCGGAAGCTCCCCACTGTGAGGGCAACCTGGACTTGCGTATTTGTTTGGTAAATAAGTGATTTTATTTCTTTAATTTTATCTTATTTGGTGTATAAACCGGTAGACTTACTTTATCTATTTTTTATATGTAATTTTCTGCATGCATGATAAAGAACATATTTCGGTATTCGTGTTCTAAAGACAAAAATCATTAATATTTCTGCTCTAAATTTTCAAGACAAAAAATATAATACGGTATGGAAAATTATTAATTTTTTTTTATTATAATCGGTTTTATATAAAAAATGAAGGCAATTAAAATAAATTTCCTGATTAATTCTGAAAAAAATGTAAATTCGTGAATCTCATGAATTCATTTATCTTTATATTTATTTACTGCAGATGCTTAAGTCTGGAAGGATTGATAAACTCGACAAGTTCTCTCTACTGGGAGAAATAACAGGTAATTTTTCCGAATGAAATAATATAATTAAACCATACAATTCTCTGGTTATAAACAAAGTTAAGTAACATATTAACTCTTCTCATCATAAAGTGAATTCACAGGTAAATCTATTCCCACTACAGTATAGACAACGCTAACAGGTATACCGATACCAAAAGGAGAATTTTATTCAGAGGTAAATTTATTCCCATTACAGTATAAATAAGGTTAAGTAAAAGGTAAACTCTTATTATTATGTGAGTTCAGTGGTAAATCTATTCTCACTACAGTATAAATAAGCTTAAGTAACAAGTAAACTCTTATTATCATAGGGTCAATTCATGAGTAAATCTATTCCCACTACAGTATAAATAAGCTTAAGTAACAAGAAAACTCCTATTATCATAGGGTCAATTCATGAGTAAATCTATTCCCACTACAGTATAAATAAGCTTAAGTAACAAGTAAACTCTTATTATCATAGGGTCAATTCATGAGTAAATCTATTCTCACTACAGTATAAATAAGCTTAAGTAACAAGTAAACTCTTATTATCATAGGGTCAATTCATGAGTAAATCTATTCCCACTACAGTATAAATAAGCTTAAGTAACAAGTAAACTCTTATTATCATAGGGTCAATTCATGAGTAAATCTATTCTCACTACAGTATAAATAAGCTTAAGTAACAAGTAAACTCTTATTATCATAGGGTCAATTCATGAGTAAATCTATTCCCACTACAGTATAAATAAGCTTAAGTAACAAGAAAACTCCTATTATCATAGGGTCAATTCATGAGTAAATCTATTCCCACTACAGTATAAATAAGCTTAAGTAACAAGTAAACTCTTATTATCATAGGGTCAATTCATGAGTAAATCTATTCTCACTACAGTATAAATAAGCTTAAGTAACAAGTAAACTCTTATTATCATAGGGTCAATTCATGAGTAAATCTATTCCCACTACAGTATAAATAAGCTTAAGTAACAAGTAAACTCTTATTATCATAGGGTCAATTCATGAGTAAATCTATTCTCACTACAGTATAAATAAGCTTAAGTAACAAGTAAACTCTTATTATCATAGGGTCAATTCATGAGTAAATCTATTCCCACTACAGTATAAATAAGCTTAAGTAACAAGAAAACTCCTATTATCATAGGGTCAATTCATGAGTAAATCTATTCCCACTACAGTATAAATAAGCTTAAGTAACAAGTAAACTCTTATTATCATAGGGTCAATTCATGAGTAAATCTATTCTCACTACAGTATAAATAAGCTTAAGTAACAAGTAAACTCTTATTATCATAGGGTCAATTCATGAGTAAATCTATTCCCACTACAGTATAAATAAGCTTAAGTAACAAGTAAACTCTTATTATCATAGGGTCAATTCATGAGTAAATCTATTCCCACTACAGTATAAATAAGCTTAAGTAACAAGTAAACTCTTATTATCATAGGGTCAATTCATGAGTAAATCTATTCTCACTACAGTATAAATAAGCTTAAGTAACAAGTAAACTCTTATTATCATAGGGTCAATTCATGAGTAAATCTATTCCCACTACAGTATAAATAAGCTTAAGTAACAAGTAAACTCTTATTATCATAGGGTCAATTCATGAGTAAATCTATTCTCACTACAGTATAAATAAGCTTAAGTAACAAGTAAACTCTTATTACCATAGGGTCAATTCATGAGTAAATCTATTCCCACTATAGTATAAATAAGGTTAAATAACAGGTCAACTCTCATTATTATAAGATGAATTCACAAGTAAATCTATTCCCACTACAGTATGAATAAGCTTAAGTAACAAGCAAACTGTTATTATCATAGGGTCAATTCATGAGTAAATCTATTCCCACTATAGTATAAATAAGGTTAAATAACAGGTCAACTCTCATTATTATAAGATGAATTCACAAGTAAATCTATTCCCACTACAGTATGAATAAGCTTAAGTAACAAGCAAACTCTTATTATCATAGGGTCAATTCATGAGTAAATCTATTCCCACTATAGTATAAATAAGGTTAAATAACAGGTCAACTCTCATTATCATAAGATGAATTCACAAGTAAATCTATTCCCACTACAGTATAAAAAAAGGTTGAGTAACAGGTAAACTCTCCTTATCATAAGGCGAATTCACAGGAAAATCTATTCCCACTACAGTGCAAATAAAGTTAAGTAAAAGGTACACTCGTCTTTCTTATCACAGGGTGAATTCACAGCTAAATCTATTCCCATTACAGTATAAACAAAGTTAAATAAGAGGTAAGCTATTTTTTTCACAGACTGAATTCATTTAATAAAATAATCTCTTCCCACTAAAGTATTATAAAGAGTTAAGTAACTGGTAAAGTCTTCCTATCATAAGGTGAATTCACAAGTAAACCTATCGCAACAACAGTATAAATAAGGTTATGTAAAAGGTACGGCACCAAGTTCAGATTTGCTTTTGATATCTTTCACAACAAAAATATAACACAGAACCTGAGAGAAACCTTCATTGAACATATAATTTTGTTTTCTTTCCCTTCACAGAAAATAATCTTGAGAAATCGAAGGAATTGGCAGAGAAGTTTCAGTTAGTCGTGCCCAACTCAATCTCACACGATAGATGCCCCAAGATGTACACACTGGTAGGAGATCAGTGCCTCTCAATTTTCCACAAAGGCCACGTAAGTGGAAATCTCCCTCTCTGTCTATTTCTGTCACTCTATGTACATTAGTCCAGGTCCCAATGGTTAATGAACAGTCTTCATGTGATTCACATCCATATAGTGCATTTGGTAACACAATATTTTATGTTGATTAACTTACGATGTTTCTCTTCACTTTCCAGAACTATAACTCTGTTCAATAATTGCATAATTTTAATGGTAAAGTAATTCAATAATTGCATAATTTTAGTCATAATCATAATTTTCACTGGAGTAAAGTAAAATCCAAAAATACGTTTAACATACCACATAAAAACCTACATAATCTACTAAGTATTGAATAAACTAAATATGTATTATTCTTTGTGATAATATACCGAATTCAATAGTCCACGGTAGTTTTCATCTAATGTAATATTTGCTTTGAAACCTATTTCATTCATAGGGTTGAACCTTTTTCCGTTCTTTTATGACAACATGGGGATTGTCTTCTGTACAGATGAGCTGGGCCGAAGCTGGTGCATTTTGTGGCGTCTTGGACGGCGACCTCTTAACGATTAAAAACATCAGCCACTTTGCAGAAATAGTTCGACACCTGCAGAGATACGGTGAGGTTCTACATCAAGATACCTCTTCCACATTCTTCCTGTCCTTCTTTGAATGATTAAACTGTATTTCAATATTGGTGTCTGGATCATATAAAACTAAGCTGGTCAAAATTTTCTTAGTTCTTCCCCAAAGGAAGAAAATCCTCTAAAGATTTTTTTTTAAATCGATGTAGTCAAATTTTCTGATTTTCACAGATACTTTCCGGAATGGTATTGAAGATTAATGTATTTTTATTGATATTATTTTTTAAAGGAAAAAATAAACTTATTTATAGAATAGAAAATTATAAAATGGCAATTATGACATGAGTTTTTTCAACAGATTTAAAATGTTTTTCTTACAGAGCTGTCCTCTAATTTCTGGATTGGGGGATCAATCGCAAATACCAATGTTGGATGGACATGGCTGGATGGCTCCCCTATGGAGATGGGATCTCCCTTCTGGGCGACGAGGTAAGATGATTCAGACCGAAATATTATATTACTCAAAACACTTCTTACTTTTTGGGCCAAGCTTCAATAAATCCTTTTTCTGCAATATTATTTTTTTATACAGATATTTAGGTACATAATATCTGTAAGCATTGGCAGTCCCAAAAGCTAATGCAGTTACACAAAGGATTTTGTAAACTCCACAGCAATCCACAGTGCTTTTACTTCTAGTCAGTCTTTGCAATGAGACAAACTCAGTCTTGTCCTCTTCTGTCAACAGGTACAGCCCCACCTGCATCCAACGAAATGTCACAACGGCCGCGTCAGAGACCATTTGCGATCGCTACTACCAGGCCCCTGAGAAGGTGATGAAGGGGCAGTGCGCCAGCCTTTCCTATGAGCATTCCTTCTACATGACTGACGAAGACTGCCTGAGGACCATGAGCCCTCTCTGCATCTACCAAGGAAGAGATCTCCCCACAACGTCTCATTATAGCCCATTCCCTTCATCAAACGCTCTTCGAAGCAACGTGAACTGGTACCATGGCTAAGGCCATCATTTGTAAACGTTGTTGATAGGTGAGATTGAAATGTTATTGGAGTTATCAATAATAATACTAGTAGTAAAGATTTGTTGTACTTGATAATGTTACACACTGGACAAAATACATACAAAGTCGAGATATTACAACATATATGCTTGTTTAGCAGGTCTAAATTTGTTAAACAGGTCGACTAAACTTCATTTACGAATGAGGGCAACTTGTTTATTCAATTTTTATCACGTAGTAAATTTAAGCAAATGACACGTACCATTTTGCATCGCAAATAAACAAATATTTTTCCAAGCGGTTGCATACAGTATTTCTTACATAAGTGGTGATATGTATTTTACCTCCCCACTTGGATTCAGTAGGTAGGTAGAATGGTCCAAAAGAGCCACACATCCACTTGGTGGGTACTTCATTCATGATTAGCCGCACCTGCCAGGCATTCATAGTCACCAATCAGCCAATATGACTCATATGCCAACTGATAACACCTGTACAATTCAAGCAGATATCAACAAGCAGGTAACTTATACAATTCTTATTAAAGAATGTATAACAGTATTTATAAGTCTGCAATTGCTATTCTAATTAATCATCACTATTAACACAATCTAAGTTTATTTCTAACTATACAGATAATTCCAACCCTCATGAATCACAATGACGACATAACCATTAATCACATACTTTTGAACTGCTTTTGTGAGTGTTATTCGTTACAATAATGTATAACAGCTCTCAGCTATTGAAGCTTGAGGCTGCAATGAAACATCTGTGAGCTAAGAATGAATAAAGGAAAATAACGGACATCCATTTCACGTAGACCTAATATGAGGCAAAAAAAAATTATATTCTCTTTGGACAGTAGAGAGTTAGACTCTGAGAGATGATGTAGCTTACACAATAAATAGTGACTGATTTAACGATTTCCACTTTTTATCCTTACATATAGTACTATAGTTCAGTCTATAAATTTGACATGGAAACGGGTGATAACACAGTATACCTCAAATGAGTTCATGCAATAATTATTACTTCACTCGTGCAAACACCCCCCCCCCCTGGGTAAAACTCTACTTCGGAGTATCCATGAGGGAGGTCTGCATTACCCTAAAACATGTTCTCCTTTTTAATAGAATTTTATCACTATCCTGAATTGTCTGAAAAGAAGACGACATTATTTTTATATATACAAACAAGGTAACAGTATCGTGAGTACGCCGTTTATTACCCTACGGTACAGATAATTCCCCCTACGATAGGCCTGATTACCGTTATTTAAGATATTCTAACCTAAAGTGGATATTAACAAATACATGTGTAATACATGTTTGTAAACCATACTTACACACACACACACACACACACACACATATATATATATATATATATATATATATATATATATATATATATATATATATATATTATCCTTTCCTGAGTGGGGATACCTTAAAAAGTTAAAAGGTGAGAAAAATTTACATAATACCATGATCAGTAAAGCTCTACTGGTCAGGGCCACCCCTACTACGTTGGTTTCCGTGAACAATCAGACCAAAGTCTCCCATCATCACCAATCTGCAGTGACCTGCGTGGTGATGAACTGTCCAAAACCCAGACATGGATAAAACCACCCCCATCTTGGCCCCCAGTCCACAGTGGCAATGGATCAACTGCCCCACCCAAGGTGGCCCCAGATACGTAGCCTACCACTGCAAGAGCGCTAAAAATCTCTGTATTAGAACAGGGCACCTTTCGAAATTGAACCTTGCATCGTGCAATGTCAACATCCTAAGGAAGAAAATCTTGCTGTGTTACTAGGAGAGGTGAAATAAATAAATTGGGATATAGACGAATTAAATAAAATTAGGTGAACTGGGAAATCTTCGAGATAAAGGGGGGTCATATATTTTTCTTTAGAGGAAATAAAAAGAACAAACGAAATGAAAAGGTTTTATTTATTAATAAAAATATTGCAGGTATAACAGAAGAATATTCTACTGTCAGAGATAGAATTGCAGGATTGGTTACCTAACTAAATAAGCGGTGTCAACTATAGATAATTAAAATAAATGCACCAATAATATCCCACGAGGAATAAAAAATTTTCATGAAGATCTGGAGATTTTTTTGAAATAAAAAAACCTAGGAATCTATCTAAATTTGCTTTAGGTGATTTCGGTGTTAAAGTATGTCAAAATAAAGAAGACAAACAAGTTGGTAGATTTGGAGTAGGTACAAGGAATGACATGCTTGTAGAATTAGCTGGAAGAAACAATTTAAACATTGTGAACACCTTACTCTATTAAAAAGAACATAGAAAATGAACATTTAGAAGCCCAAACGAAGGAACGAAAATTGAAATAGATTCTATGCTCAGGGGAAAAAGTTAATTTAGCAAAAGATGTAACAGTGTTAAACCTGTTAAAATCAAGCAACCAAAAAATAGTGGGAGGTAAAATTTATCTAGACCTAAGGAAAGAAAAAACTAATTTTAAGAAGGAAAATAAACAACCTTGTAATAAGGGAAAAATTTCGTTTAGCAATACAAAATATGTACTCCAAACTACATGACGAAATGTAAACAAGTAAACAAGAAATGGATAGTAATCTAACATAATTTGTATTGGAATCGGCACAAGGGATAGGTGGAAAAGTTCCTAAACAAGATCAAGGAAAACTATCAGAACAAAACTAAAATATAAGGAAAAATGGAAATTAAGGTAAACTCCATAAGAGATGAACTATAATCAGCAGAATAAGAAAAAAAAAGAAAAAAAAAACTAAAAACAATAATAAACATGACTAGACTAAAATTGAGGATGCACTTCAGAAAGGGACAGGCATCAAGTTGATGAAAAGAAAAACTTGGATAAGGACACCAACATATATTTGCTTTAAAGGATCAAAATGGAAACAAATGGGATGGAGTGATTAAAATTGCAGAGGGTTTCTATACAATGTTTTAGAAGTGATATAAGAAATAACTTTGCCAATAGAAATCATGAAACATCTGAGCCAGAAAAGTAAAGAAAGCATTAAAAAGCATGAAAGGAGACTAAACACCAAACGAAAATGGCCTAATAAGTGATTTAATGATAAATAGCCATTTCACAGAAGTAAAACTCACTGAACTTTATACAAAATAACTGCAAGAATGTTATGTACCTAAAACTTGGAATACTTTATTATTATATCAATTCCAAAAAAGAGAGACACAAAAGACCTGATAAATTAACTTTGAATAAGTTTACTCTCCATAACATATAAAATATTCACAAAGATCATATTAGGCCGAATATAAAGACAGCTAGACTTCAATCAACCAAGAGAGCAGGCAGACTTTAGAAACAACTGACCATATCCATGTAAATAACCAACTACTAGAAAAATCTGCAAAGTATGACAAAGCACTATGTAGAGATTTAGAGATTATGAGAAGGCTTTTAATTCTCTCAAATTTCTTCAGTAATGACAGCCATTTATACCAAGAAACAGATGAATCCTATCTTAGAACACTGGAAGATATCTATACAAGAAGAGGAAGCACAACCATCTCAAAACTACATAATGCTAGTAAGAACATTCTAATTGAGAAAGGAGTTAGACCAGGAGATCCCATTTCTCCTAAACTAGTCACAGCGGACCTAGAATGTAGTTTTTAAGTTTTCATTTGGAAAAAGTAGGAATTAACATCAACGTGGATACCCTAACAATTTAACATTTAAGATAACAGTTGTACTTAGTGAATCATGGGAGGAATTACAAATCATAGCGGATTTGAATAGAGAAAGCAGAAATGTACGACTGAAAATGGATATGAGAAAAACTATTATGATGTTCAATGAAAATGCATAGAAATAATATGTAAGGGTTAATTAAGGACGAACTTCTAGGGATTGTTAATGAATATATGTACTTAGGCGCCAGTTAGTGTTTCCCCCACGGAATGAGACCAAAATCAAAAGATATGTCATATATAAACTATTAACAACGTCAAGACACTCATGCCAGCATGATCAAAATAAAAACACCAGCTGCAACCTTGGACCTTCGAAGTTCCACTGACCCAACCACCCGATTAGGAATATCATTCCCCAAATTGGTCACATCTGGAATAAAACTTCTAGAAGACTGTAGTATTGAGCCTCATGATGGAGAAGGTCTGGCTATTAGAATTAACTGCCTGCCTAGTATTACCAACAGAATAGAATTGTCCAGGGAGATCTGAATGTAAAGGATGATCAGAGTTATGAAAAATCTTATGCAACATGCATAATGAACTAATTGAACGACGGTGCCAAAGATTAATATCTAGTTCAGACATGAGAAATTTAATAGACCGTAAGTTTCTGTCCAACAAATTAAGATGAGAATCAGCAGCTGAAGACCAGACAGGAGAATAATACTCAAAACAAGGTAAAATGAAAGAACCAAAACACCTCTTCAGAATAGATTGATCACCGAAAATCTTGTAAGACTTTCTTAATAAGCCAAATTTTTTGTGCAATTGAAGAAGACACAGACCTAATGTGTTTCTCAAAAGTAAATTTGCTGTCGAGAATCACACCTAAAATTTTAAAAGTCACAGATTTAAAGAAACATTATCAATACCGAGATCTAGATGTCGAGGAGTCGCCGTCCTTGACCTACTCGCAATCATACTTTGAGTTTTGTTAGGATTCAATTTCACACCCCATAATTTGCACCACGCACCAATTTTAGCTAGATCTCTATTAAGGGATTCAACAACCCCTGATCTACATTCAAGGGATGGAATTGATGCAAAGAGAGTAGCATCATCTGCATATGCAACAAGCTTGTTTTCTAGGCCAAACCACATGTCAAGTGGATATAGTATGAAAAGTAATGGGCCAAGAACACTACCCTGTGGAACACCGGATATCACATTCCTATACTCACTATGGTGCCCATCAACAACAACTCTTTGAGATCTATTGCTAAAAAAATCAATAATAATGCTAAGAAACGACCCACCCACTCCCAACTGTTTGAGTTTGAAAACAAGGGCCTCATGATTAACACGGTTAAAGGCAGCACTAAAATCAAGGCCAATCATACAAACTTCCTGACCACAATCAAGGGATTTCTGTACAGCATTGGAGATTGTAAGAAGGGCATCACATGCTCCAAGGCCTTTACGAAAACCAAATTGCAAACTAGGGAGTAGATGATTACCTTCAGCAAACCTATTAAGACGTTTTGCCAGAAGACGTTCAAAAACTTTAGATAATATGGGAGTTATGGAAATTGGGTGGTAATCAGTTGGACTTGAGCTACAACAAACACATTTACATAGAGGAGTAACATTACCAATTCTCCAACAAGTGCTAAAAGCTCCTCTTCTTGATAACTTGCGCAAAATAACAGATAACTTTGGAACTAAGAAATCTGCAGTCTTTATAAAAACAAAGGAAAAATACCATGTGGGTCTACATCTCCATAAGCATCAAGGTCCATCAACAGAGCTTTAATTTCACGAGATCGAAAAGCTAAACTAGTTAGTTTAGCCTCAGGAAAACAGGAATGAGGATTTTCAAGTTTTTCATTACGCTGTTTACTGTCAAAAACATCAGCCAAAAGGTGAGCCATCTGGTTTAAGTAAAGGAGGAACTGTTGCATCTACACCAAAGAGTGCAGATTTAAGGGTAGACCACCATTTATGTTCCTGAGTTGTACCAGAAAGGGTTTCTTTTATTGTTAAATTGTATTCCTTTTCAGTTGAGGCATAAATTCTCTGAGAAAAAGCTCGAAGCTGAGTATAGTTATTCCAGGTTAAATCTGATCTGTTACCCTTACAAAGATGATTGGCCTCCTGTTTCTCCAAATAAGCACGTCTACAATCATCATTGAACCACGGTTTGTCCTTCACTCGGTATCTTAGCACACACTAAGGAATACGCCTATCAATTATGTTGACTTTATTCTCATTCCAAGAGACACCAGGATCAACATTACTATATAATTGTGACCAATTCAAGTACAAAAGATCATGCAAAATCCCATTCTAATCTGCTTGGGATTTCATATAAATTTTACAAGAGCATTATACATCAGGGACAGGCTGCTCAGTCTTCACTACTAATGAAATCAAGGCATGATCAGATGTCCCGACTGGAGAACCATCCTTACTACTTATAACGCCAGGGGAGTCAATGTATACGAGGTCCAAGTAATTAAGAGACCTGTGAGTAGCTTCACTTACGATTTGCTCACAGCCTAATTCAGAGGCAAAGTCTAAAGCTCTTAGGCCATGGCGATCGGTATGAGATAGAACTTAACCACTCCCTATGGTGAACATTAAAATCACCAACAAAGACAAAAGAAACCTTTCTATCATCTTCTTGTATCTTAGACATAATGGTAAGAAGACAATCGAAGATAGAATCATCCATGTCTGGATTCCGGTAGACCGAACACAAATAAAAGTTGTTATGCCTGCCACAAACTTTTTTTACCTGAATCTCATGACATCCACATTGATAGCAGGACTTATGAGAAGCTGGGTACTCAGTCCTAATATACACCGCCATTCCCCTAGCCATAGGGATGGCATCACGTTTCAACATTATTGGCTTCTTAAAACCAGTTAGAAGGAGCTCAGATGAGTGCCTGATATTAGAAACCAAAATTTCAGAGCACAAAAGAACATTCTGTCTGGACGCAACAGCAAGGTCTTGAATATTTGCATGAAGACCACGAATATTGCAATACAGAAGACGACATTGACGAAATCTAGGACGTACTGGTCCCGGATTTCCCTCAATGTCTCCAGACAGTATAAGAATTAATAGTAATAAAAAGGAGACATCATAGTTAAAAACTAGATTAACAAGAATTATAATCAACACAATATGTACAGAATTATAAATAAAGTGATTGATGAAACCCATAGACTATTATAAAAAGTCGGAAAAACTGGTCAACATGGAGGAGCAGATACACCATACAAGGTTAAATACCCTCCAGGATAGCCACTTCAACTGAAGGGAGGACAGTAAGGATGGTTTTGAGAAGAAAAAGCATCAGCTAAGGAAAAGACAACCTCTTGATAAACCACCAGGCATCCATGGCCCTTCTATTAAGCCTGTCCAACACACCATTTCAAAAAACAAGAGGAAGAAAAAAAAGTAAGATAGAATAGTGTGCCCGAGTGTACCCTCAAGCAAGAGAACTCTAACCCAAGACAGTGGAAGACCATGGTACAGAGGCTATGGCCCTATCCAAGACTAGAGAACAATGGTTTAATTTTGGAGTGTCGTCCTCCTAGAAGAGCTGCTTACCATAGCTAAGGAGTCTCTTTTACCCTTACCAAGAGGAAAGTACACTGAACAGTTGCAGTACAGTAATTAACCCCTTGGGTGAAGAAGTATTTAGTATCTCATTGTTTTCAAGTGTATGAGGAAAGACGAGAATCTGTAAAGAATAGGCCAAACTATTCTGTGTATGTGTAGGCAAAGAAAAAATAAGCCGTAACCAGAGAGAGGGATCCAATGCATTATTGTCTTGCCAGTCAAAGGATCCAATAACTCTATAGTGGTAGTATCTCAACGGGCGGCTGGTGCCCTGGCCAAACATACTACCTACATCAAACATACTTTGGGTATCCTGTCAACCCATAGAATTGTTGGAGTGACCTGAACATTCCGAGATGTTATAAACTACTGTGAACTTGGTATAGTGATTCAGTACTGAATAGATTCTCATCAATGATGCAGTGAAATAAATTTAGATATTTCTTAAAGATGATTACTGAAGTAGTACTCATCAAGTTGGCCTAGTTTGTAGTATAAATTTTGAACAGCAACGTACAACGTAGGCGCCTAATAATGCCTTATGTTCACAAATCACAATATACAGAAAAATAACAATCGCCCAAACTGGCGTCCTCTCAAACTATAATGATCTATATATATATATATATATATATATATATATATATATATATATATATATATATATATATATATATATATATATATATATATGTAATATCGTCTACCCTCCAAAACTGGGAGAAGTGCCTTGCAAGTAGAATAGAATACTGTAATGAGACAAGAAACAGAACATAAGTAAAACTTCACAATGAAATATAATAGGTTCATAGTACTATAACTATACTTTTTAAAACATCAAGTTCACTGTTATGGCATCACAGCACTATATATTGATAACACTAAAACAATAAAGATGTATCAACAAACACAATAAATGGACACCAACCGAAGCAACGATAACAATAAAATAAAAAAAAATAACCACAGTGGTAATGAAAATAAAATCATAATCAAATGCAACATCTGAAGTATACCGTGTTCCCTATACCTTGGTTCAAGATACTGCTTGCACAAATACAAGATTATCGAGGTTATTTGAACATAAGTTTTATCAAGACCTTCCTCCTTTCACCTAATAAAACAGCCTTTTTGGCAAAACAATGATTTCAACACTCACCAAGATTCTCCCGGACAGCAAACCCAGTTGAAAACTTGAATACCGAGGGACCTTAAATGGTGTGCACACTTTCAACTTCAGCCTTAGGCCTAGGCTTCCATTCAACTGTAAAAAAAGGTGGGAGAATTATTAAAGATACTTTTACTTTCATGTAACATATATATATATATATATATATATATATATATATATATATATATATATATATATATATATATATATATATATATATATATATATATATATATATATATATATATATAAACTGAAGCGAGAATATGCTGAAAAATATCATATTCAAGAGCAACAATGATATCAACCCAACTACTCTCAACAACGGCCTTGATTATCTAAATAACAATATTGCTAAATAAACTTCACTAGGCGCCCTTTTTACATACTTTCCTTTGACGACTGTTTTTCCGGTCCTATACAGCAGGGGAATCCTACTCTCTACAGGACCTCCACAATCATTTAATCTAGTTCGTACCAAGCATTCAACATTTCATATCACGTAATGCTCATTTACTGTTAACGTCACTGTCAAAGAATAAGAAAGATGACATTATAGTTCCGAGTCCGGGGAGGATATCCAATGTCCATCTAAAACTTCTAGTTCCGAACAAGTTATGGGTAATAGGCCTAGCCTTACTAGTGTGTACTGAAGGGTTTTCTAATCTACGACTTTGAAGGAAGTTTGGAGGGTTCGAGAACAAGAGGGGGAAAGTGTTCTTGTTGTATGCAGTCTGTAGACCGTAGTCGACATCGTTAATTGAGACTAAAAAACTGAGGGGGGGGGAGGAGTTACAGGTGACAAAGCATCGTCCCCCCCCCCCCCCCCACCTGGCGCACGTAAGAGACAAGGACCAAGTGTCATGCGTAAGGTTAGGTTGCATACATTATTTCAATCGTTTTGTTTTCTCCCACCCGAAATTCTCAAATTAACACTGGTCCAATCCTTGCTTTTCAAGGGAATCCGGTATCTTAGAAAGTACTCGTTTCCCATAGAAATAAAGGTCAAACTCGTTCGAAACACAGACAATTATGTAAGGAAATATTCAATTAAATGTCTAGCATTGCTCGAAACTATACAGTAAATTTACCCACGTTTTAAGTAGTAAGGAGAGAGGTATGAGATTAGCTTGGGAATTTATCTCAAACTTAAATCACAATGTCATCAACGAAAAATAAGTTCAACTCACCAAAAGTTAATAAGTGCAGTAATCCTGGTAACTAACTTTTCCCGGGTGAGTTGGCCTAGCTTAACCCGTTTTTATTACTTGCTGTTATTAACTAATATAGTTTTTCTAGGTTATAGTTTCTCAACCAGCACGTCGACTAGACACTGAAGAATACCGTATATCGTGCAAGTTAAATTAGACTATGTAAATTTGTCAAAATGCGTAAATTAAAGGATAATTATTTCACAACACTTATAAGCCGCGAAAATTTCAAACACTGTCGGTTCGTCGAGATTCTCGAGAAATGTGGATGTGTACACTAAGACGGCCGAGCCGGTTATGTCTGGCGGTTCATGATTGGTTCAAATTTCGTAAGCGTTCTCCTATTGGCTGAAGGATCCCACCCCGTATCATAAGACCACTGCTATTGGCTATTTCCTCTCTTCCCGCGTAGTGTGTGCTTGCATAGTCACACTTTTCATTTAAAGGGTTGCATCAGATATATTTACACAATCGTGCATGTCTTATCTCTTCCGAAAACATCGTTGAATTTTTATAGTATGTTTCAATCTTTAATAACCGTAACAAACGCCAACCGTAATTCGATAACGATAAATCAACAGCTACAATTTGCCACAATCTAACCGTAATACATGAATGCCTCAACTCATCCACTCTCTTTGCATGTGCATAAGGAAAATAACATCTAACCATACAACATGCTAAACGGGAATATACAAATTTCAGATTTCCATTATTTCAAGCTTTAACTGGATGATTGAACAGTATTTTGAAATAAACAGTATGTAGGATAACAGTGCTTGTGTGCACTGCATGTTGCTTATTGCAGCTGTTTGAGAATTTTCACCCTTCATTTCACCACTTCTGTTCATTGTAACAGTCTTAAAATCTGGTAATTCAATAAACTCATTTAAATACTGCACAACCTTAAAACAGAATCCTTCTTGTTCGTGAATGACAAAATGACTCGAGCCTGATTCATAAACTAAGAATAGTGATGCGTTCCCTTATATTGAGTATAAGCCATGTTGCTTTGTATGAATTGAATTTACTTTACTTTATCATATTCTATCAAAACTCCTTTCTTCTATTTCCATAATCGCCACCAACCACCATAGATGTTTTATGATACCGAAAACATATCAGATTTCACCACAATACAGTGGCTGTGGTAGCCTATTGGACACTCCCCCCACCCTTCCCTCTCGATCTGCTAGACTGGGGTTCGTAACCCAGTCAAGTTCGATAGTTTCTTGTAGTCTGAAACCTCTCTACTCTACCTTGCGAGCTGGGAATGGAGGGCGAGGCGGTTGCAAAGGGAGCCTTGTACTATCGTAGTTAGACAGGATTTGCAATGTCTGCTTACCAGAATGCATGAAATATCCCACGAGGTTGGCTCAAGACAGAGATGAGAACAGAGTATGCAATGGAAGATGAAATATCATTGGAAGGAGAAAGGATTAATGAGGTAGAATCATTCAAGTATTTGGGAATTATGATCTCTAACACAGGGTCTTTAGAATTAGAGTTTAGTGAAAGATTGAATAAAGCAAAGCAGACAATGGCTAGGATAAGTAACAGTTGGAAATCAAATCGCCTGAAATTACATATAATAATCAGACTATATATAGGCCCTTGTCGTCAATAGGCGTAGGAGATGATGATGACTCGTCGTCTATATCCATCAAACTTTTCAAGCTATCTATAGGTCCCCCCCCCCCCAAAGCATTGCTGAGTTATTCTTATTTACACACATGCGCGCGCGCATACACACACACCTACTGTGTGTGTATATATATATATATATATATATATAAATATCTATATATATATATATATACATATATATATATATATATATATATATAATGTATATATATATATATATATATATATATATATATAATTTATCAAAAGCTCATTGTGTTATCCCTCATCATAAGTTAAAGCTCATGTTTCCTTTCCCTACATATACACTGAATACTCTGGCCTATTCTTTACAGATTCTCCTCTTTCCTCATACACATGACTACAATAAGATAACCGATAAATTCTTCTTCACTCATCGGGATAACTACTGCGCTTTAATTGTTCAGTAGCTACTTTCCATTTAGTAAGGGTAGAACAGACTCTAGCTATGGTAAGCAGCTCTCCTAGGAGAAGAACATTCCAAAATCAAACCATTGTTCTCTATTCATGGATAGTGCCATAGCTTCTGTACCATGGTCTTCAACTATATTGAGGTAGTGAGTTCTCTTGCTTGAGGGTTCACTCGGGCACAGTATTCTATTCGTTTCCTTATTTCCTTTCCTCACTTGGCTATTTTCACTGTTGGAGTCTTTGGGCTTATAGCATAATGATAATAATAATAATAATAATAATAATAATAATAATAATAATAATAATAATAATAATGATAAATTACAATTATAATAAGTAATAATAATAAATAATAATAATAATAAATATCAAATAAATAATAAAAATAATAACAATAATAATAATAATAATAATAATAATAATAATAATAATAATAATAATAATCATCAGGGAAATCTTTGTTTACAGCTTTTCATGATCATGATAAAACTGTAATTATAAAAAGTTTCATGATTGAAAATGCCCCAAAACCATAATTCTGCCTTTGGAGGTACAGACACATCAATAACAGAAACACTTCAACGATGATGATATCCTGTTATGGCACGAGGAAAAGCATAACGGAAATACCATGAGAAAGGACAAATTTAAAATTACTTTGCAATTATCAAAGCCTGGATGAGAGCGAAGGAATGGTTGCTTAGGAAAGATTTTTCTTTGGGTTAGGAGGCGAAAGTAATAACTTCTATCACAGGATTAATTAATTATGCTCCTTGTTTTCAGAAAGATATAGGGATTTTCGTAAGCATTGCTGATTTCCTTTCTAGTTTCTCAAAAATATTTTTTTTTGTCATTACAGACTCATATCCACAAATAAACACACACGCATATGTATATATATATATATATATATATATATATATATATATATATATATATATATATATATATATACTGTATACATATATATACATATATATACGAAAATACTTAAAATCATGAGGAAACTATGAGAGAGAGAGAGAGAGAGAGAGAGAGAGAGAGAGAGAGAGAGAGAGAGAGATCCTTTAATCTTGAGAATGCTGAGCGTCCTCATAACTTTCAATTAATCTCAACTTGCCTCTGATTCCTTATCAAATGAAGCAAATTGTTTCTGATGCTCTTCAGAAAATAACTATTCCCTTTGGCGTATTTGCAGTAATTAACAATTGCCTTGAATGTCCTATAAGACCACACTATAAATCTGTATTATTTCATACACACACGAACACAAACTGAATCTTCATTTGAAACATATTCTTTGAAAAGTTATGCAACGTATTTTCTTTAGCTTTTTACTCTTGTTCTCTGAATCATTTTACATTATTTGAAACATATTTTCCAATTATAATTTTGAGAAAATTCCCCAAACTTTCGATTCCCCCAACTAATTACATTCCTTTCGCACTTTAGATTTAAATGATCTTTTTCCCCCTCTGTCAAATTTAGAATTTCCGTTTGAAGGAAGAGAAGGCCTCTCTCTCTCTCTCTCTCTCTCTCTATCTCTCTCTCTCTCTCTCTCTCTCTCTCTCTCTCTCTCTCTCTCTCTCTCTCTCTCTCTCATCTTAGAAAAGAGATTATTTGTGTGTCAACAACTGTAATGAAATTAAGCAGAACATGGTGATGAAACGAAGGAAAAATTACACGAGACGTAAAATTTGACAATATCAAAGTAGAATAAAACAATAAGATAAATAAAGACAGTCATACGAATCGAATGACCCTGGATGGATTATTATGCAAATTAGAGACACAAGATGGAAATGAACAAGAAGGGGACATTGTAAAGGCTGCCGGAGCTTAAACAGGCAGAGAAAGGGAAGCTTCATTACACATGCAAAACTCGACAGTAATTGAGCGTGGGAGAATTCTCCCACATTGACTTTAACGAGTACTCTGGGAAAAGCATTCTCTGCTTCATGGATTACAAGTACAGACCTTTAACGTTGCATCTTATTAACTCTTCCGATTTTCGCAGACCTGAATCTTTTAACTTGATTCAGTGCAAAACCAGAATGTTGTTCTCCACAATCGATATATTTACAAAATGAAAGTATAGTTCTTAGTCAAGTCTAACTATCTCCCAAGACTTATTCCTCCTCCAAAAGAAAAAGACAAATCTTAGAGCAAGGTTTTTTCATGTCTAAAAAAAAGAAGAAAAGTTCTTTGATGGACATTACTTGCCGAGTTGGGTCGAAGAAATCTTGATGATAATGGCAGACGAGACAAGGTGTTAAGAGAAGAAAAGAGGGATATATATAGGAGTAGCGTTTTAGGGGGCTTCAGATACAATTTTGTCCCCAACAGAAGATAGAGAAGACCAATGTAGGGAAAACAAGTATTAATTGTGTATGGCTAAAATAATACGCGTACCCTAGGCTCTTGGTTATTATAGCACAAATAACAGCAACAACTACAAAAATAATAATAATAATAATAGCATCTTTCTCTAGACAAGATGTGTTTGTGTAAAACAACTCATCCAGCTAAATAGAAGAATGTCTGTTAAAAAGCAACGAATACAAATAGTACTTCAGCTTATTATTATTCTTGTTACATGGGATGTACTGAACACTATTTCATAAGGTGTATGTGGCTACTAAGTTTATTACCTAAACTCCATAATTTTGAGGAAGAAACAATGCAAACACGATCTCACATATTTCTGGTAATATGTGGCAGCCCTGATTTTACGTTCCTATAGGGGCACATAATATTGGAAATATTACCTATTATGATCTGTTCACTCTTTCATAAAGCTGCGAAAAGACAATGCCATCTGACGTCTAAGATACATGTTAACCCTTACCTTATTCTCTTCTAGATGAACAAGAGCAATAAAAGCCACGTTGCTAAATATGTTATCCATTTAAATGTACACCTGCAAAATCTGTCAACCTTTGACTTAAAAAAAAAAAAAAAAAAAAAAAAAGTAGTGTGACTCTGGATCTCTGTGGTGGTATAAGAAAACTCTACCGCAGTAGAAGTATTTGTGATCATAAAACTTTGGTAATCTACGTTGCACCCATTTTAATCCCTCTTATTCTGAACATCAGAAGATGAAAGGTGTATGTAAAATTAATTTCATAACACAGGAGTTCATTACGTTAACCGCTCAGAACCGTGCAAGTTTAGATTCTAAGTCATATCTTAAAAATCTGGCAATTTCTTGTGCCTGCACTGTTAAAAATTTGCCGTAAAAAAACAACGGTAAAAATCCTGGAATAAATGTTGCCAGGCACTTACCATTTTAAAAAAGGATATATTGACGTAAAGAAGTGATATTACAGTCACCAACCCGTGAAAGAAAATAACGAAGTAGGATAAAAATTACGGCCACCTGTATTTACTGATAAAGGACTAAGAACAGAATATCTTTACGGAGATTTTCCGATTAAAATTACGGTTTTTTCTAACAGTGTGTATTCCAAGTCGTTTGAGTTGCGCAACAACCGAAATGGAAGCTTCAAGTTTCTGTAAATATAAACCAACTAATTCTAACCCCTGTTTAAGATGTGCAAGGGCGGAAGTAAGAAAATAAGCCATAAAAAATCTCGAGCGACAAATGGCATTTATCTTGATCCCTTTCAAGATGACATTGAGCCGAACGAATCTTGTTGGTCTCAGACTAAAAGAATTCTGTATTTAAAGAAAATGGGACTCGATAATTTCCAAATGATAGTTTACCTCTAAATAAGCCTCCAGCCACTCAGATAAGAAACGGCAGATCTTCATTATCTCTTTTATTCTATTTTGGCCCAAAGAGGTTGAGTCCTTATCTCTCTTGGAAGATTAAGGGAAGATAGTTTCCTATGTCTTTCTATTTTGTTTATGGTATCGATAATAAAGAAGGAAAATGTTTAGCTATTTTATGTACAAGTGCTTCTCACAAACGTTTATCTATACTCAATTTTTTTTAATGAGGCGCCTTTGCAGTGACTCGCCGCGGTGTCCTTTTAGCTCGGAAAAGTTTCCTGTTATCTCATTGGTTAGAATTATCTTGCCCAACCAATCAGTGATCAGGAAACTTTTCCGAGCTAAAAGGCACCCCTGCGAGTCGGTGCAAATCTGCCTCACTAAAAAGAATTGACTATAGGATCAGTGATGGATTTTTTCGTAGTTAAGTTCATTAAATAACATGAACTTTCTGTGAATGAACTTTATGATTAAAAACATTATCTTCACTTTTGAATGTTGGTCGATAGGATTAAACAATTAACATTGATGTAAAATACAGTTCCCCACAAACAGAGCTGGAAAAATGTAGCTATACTTGTTAATAACATAGCTACCAATTGGCTTTTAATAATCTTAAAATCGGCAGAAATTATCCAATGAGTTCCAGGCATTTTCAACCCATCACGAAATCTAATTCATTTCCAATTAACCCACAAAGTCATCCCAGACCTTCATATGAGAATCACACCAATGATTTCTTCATTCACAGATGAATAAAAATAAGATAAATCTGATATACAGTTTATAAGACCAAATTTCCTGTTCCCATCTACAAATACGTTTTTTCTTAATAACTAGCGTGGAAACAAATAAATAATATGTACAGTTTGCGTAGTTTTATATATCATAAATTGCCCAAGATTTTTTTTATATGGTGGACTCGTATTAGAGAAATTGGTATTTTCTTAACTTAAAGAAATTTCACAGCAATGCTAAATGCTTCAAAGAATTATTGTAATTTTTATTTTTCAGAAATGATGATAAACTAAATACTGTGAGGAATGGGTTCATGGAAATACTATAGAGAGAGAGAGAGAGAGAGAGAGAGAGAGAGAGAGAGAGAGAGAGAGAGAGAGCCTTATCTTCCTGAAGCAACACCTTAACTTTTCCCAAAATCGTCTTCAGCAACTAACTTGTTGGAGGCCTTGACAGAGCAAAGTAACCAGTCCTCATTCTTAGAGAGATTTAAGAACTGATGCTCGATACACTTCCGCAAAGATCAAGAGTTAAGGGGGGAGGGGAGAGACTGGCTCAACGCACTCGGCATTTTGGGATAACTTTCCAAAATGGACGTGAGGAGGGAAACTTTGGGAGAAGGAACTTTGCAGAGTCGAGTTACTCCTGTGCGAGACTTTAGAAGAGTATTGCGAGGATGGAATAAAAGTCCATTACAATCTTCGTGTTCCGGGAAGGCCGAAGGAGGTATGGAATCCACTTTTATAAATAGAAAAGTTAGTAGAACAAATGAGATCAGTTGATTTTGGGATAAGCATTTCCAAACAGTATGAGGGGAGAGGGCTTATACGGCCGAAAATGTGTCGCCTTTTTCTACAGATGAATTTCTGAAGGTTTATATATAGAATACATCGTTATAGTGTTGAAAATACGCATTCCTGAAAAAGGCAATAAACGAAAAATAAAATTACGTTAAGGATTGACTCGTGCTTTACAGCATAATTTTTCCACGACAAAAACTGAGTAAATGATAATATGCAAACTTGGAATAGCTGAAAAAAAATCATGAATGAGAACGGTAGTCTTCCTTTTCAAAAACAGAAATAGGTTTATAAATCAAGAATAAATCAGTGTTGATATTGTGTTAGAGCGGAAAATTCGTCGGTCTTACAACCAGAGGATATCAATAAAAATATAAAATAAAAAACAAAAATGCCAAGAAAAACCACATAAGAATCATTAAAATGCACTCAATCCTTCCTATTCTTCCTTTGATATAAAATGAATATCACTTCTGAAAAGTTTAGGAAAACACTAGAAACCGTAGAAGACTATTAAAAGCCTCAAGGCCGTTGTTAATGAGGAAAATTCTTTCGGTCAGGAACTATAAAAGTGTCTTATTTAACAGGAGAAGTTTATGTCCAAACTTTTCTTATCCTTCTAATGAGAAACGTTTTTCTCTGAAGGTCTGTTTCTTCAGAAGTATTCCATTACCCTTCAGTGTCGCCTTAGGCGTTGCACAACCAGCATTTTTCACATTACTTTTAATCATACATAAAAACACGAGTTAAGTTAATGGTTTTCCTTACATTAGTATGGCACGTGTTCTTTCGGATTCATTTTTTTATTCGGTAATTGTGAAAAGTGTCATTTCCACTATTTAGTTTTCCCATAACAAAACTTTTGACCCAATAGCAAATAGGTCAATGCCTAATACTGAACTGTGTTGCAGGATCAAGCGATAAAGATT